>NC_056748.1:579629277-579894277 GCF_019279795.1 Protopterus annectens | reverse complement strand
GTTCTTCCTAGCCTGGTCAGACTTTTCTATCTCCCACTTCTTCCTGCAGTTCTTCTTTCTTTTAATGACTTCCTAGACTTCTGCATTCCACCACCAGTTTTCCTTATGTACCTTAATTTCATACCTGGCTCAGCCACATATCTTTTCTGCAGTCCTAACACATGCTGTTTTAGGCGCTGCCATTCTTGTACAACTCTACATAGCTCCTCCTCTTCTTGGGGTGCTAGACCCCTGAATAATTGAATTGTATTTTCTCTCCAGACAACTTCCAGGTCTTCAGCCTGGTGTCTGTTGACCTTAGAGCCTTCTCTGACCACTGCTTGCAGCTGATTGTGGCAACTAGTTGTTTATGTTGTGGGATGACTGTTTCATTGGGGATGACTTTGCAATCATGAATTCTACCCCAGTGCCTTTTCATTACTAGGAGGAAGTCTACCTGAGTTGCATGTTGGCTACTCTTGTATGTGATCTTGTGACTCTCTGTATTTCTGAACCATGTGTTGTCTACTATCAAGCCATTTGCCAGACAGAAGTCTAGAATGGCTTCTCCTTCTTTATTCCTGTTGCCCCACCCATGTGGACCCAGGCAATCCTTATATCCTGTTTTGTCTGTCCCGATATGTACATTCAAGTCACCCATTACCAACACCAATGCATGCTGTCCTGCTTTTATCTACTAGGTCCTGCAACTGCTGCCTGAATGCACTCTTTTCCTCTGATTCAGATTTGTCCGTCTTTCCATCTTTTTAACAGGTACTAACATCAGCTCTATTTCATTTTTTTGAGTTAATTCTTCATTAAGCAATTAAACTAAATGTTGATGTATTAATATTATATTTAATCATCAATAGAAATAAAGAACATCTTTAAACATTTTACTCCCAACATAATTAATACTATGACAATAGCTTTAAAAGTAGGTATTTATTAAACAAAACTAATAATTCCCTATAAAGCTGTATTATTTTACATTTCCATTGCAATTAAATACAATCATATTAAGGGAATGGATGCTCTTTCAAAGAATTACAGGTGCACAACAGCTGATTTACTTATAAATGATAATCTTTCTTTTTTAATTCTTGGCTGCCCATCCGAACCTCTAATCGCTGCACAAGTCATGATTGTGTGAACTGGCTTTTATTAAAGTATGAACATGTGCAGTACTTAACACTTTATGAGATCAAGTGCTAATTCAACTCCCCAACTACCTGGGCATCTAACTCATCCTTGCTTGTCCTTCCAGCCTGGACTTGCAGTCTCCCTTTGGAAATAAATCTTTTGTTCACTTGCATAAAAATGACCAGATGGCTTTCAGTTATAACTTCATACATCTGGAGCAAACTAACCTTGAAACACACACACACACACACACACACACACACACACACACACACACACACACACACACACACACACACACACACACACACGCACACACAGATACCCAATGCTGTCTCAGCTAATCAGTATCTTTGAATGTGTAATATCATTAACTGCATTTGTTGTTGTAATATGATCTTAGCTCTCTGTGTCTGTTTTCTACTCTCATGTCTTATTTTGCAATAAATATATAAAAAAACAAAATTACAGAATTGTGTCAGCCATTTACAGATATTTATATGTACTGCGACTGACCAGGTGTGTAAGTACATCTATACTACAGTCAAACACTCAACATGTTTTATAAACACACACACACACACACACACACACACATATGTAGATATATATATATATATATATATATATATATATATATATATATATATATATATATATATATATATGTTATACATATATATTAATATTGCATGTGTGTACATTTTAAGAAAATCTGCAGTTGTTATTCCCTTCTTTCCAAAAAAGTAACAAAAAGGGCAGGTGTTTCAAAAATAGAAGGAACTGCACATATAAATGGATGTAGAAGCTAGGATAAGAAACAAAGTTAAAAAAAAAAAAAAATATATATATATATATATATATATATATATATATATATATATATATATATATATATATATATATATATATATATATATATATATTTATAATTTCCAGAATGTACAGCATAGCACAAATGAAAGAAACTGATAAACTGGTAGCAGTTGTTGAGTGACATGATAATAGACTCAGTAGAGAGGAAAATAAGGTAGACAACATAGTCATTAGGACGGCTAGAAAGTTTCATTTTCAACTCTATAAATCTTGTGAGTAGAGATGCATGGATATCATTTCTGCTAATGAATAAGAAAATTTAAATAAAATGACTGAAAGAAATGCCTGTCTATAAGCAAAAGAAATGCATGAAATGGTCCCCAGTACACAAATATGTAGGCTGTTACATGGCAGAGACTGACCTTATTTAACTGCTGCTACAATATCTGTGTGGAAAACAAAAACATACACAACAAAGAGCTACAAAGCAAATATGACTTCATGCAGCATGGTACACTCTGTCAGGTGCTGGTATAGACATGAAAATTGTGCTACTATCCACATAAGTGCAAACACATACATAGCCATATTCTCATTTCAACAGATGGCAGCAGCAACAACTGCAAGCCCTGTGCTGTAGGACATGTTGTCCCATGCATTAAACAGTAAAAGGCATCTAAGCTTCTTCAGAACCAGGTAAACAAAATATTAACAACACGATTCGACCAGAAAGTGCCCAACCAAATCAAATATTAAAGAATATGCTATGCCTGATGTCGAGCAGCCACGGTGGTGCACTTAGCATTGCCACCTCACAGCAAGAGGTTCTCCAGTTCGATCCTCGGCTGGTGTGCCTTTTGTGCAGAGTCTGCATGTCCTCCCTGTGGTCGTGTGGGTTTCCTCTGGGTGCTCCGGTTTCTTCCCACATACCAAAGACATGCTGTAGGTGGATTGGACACTTTAAATTGGCCTTAGGTGTGAGTGTGTGCATGTGTGCACCTTATGTGGAAGGTTGGGTGCCGGGCTGGCAACTCGACACCGTAAAACTCCACTGCCAATCATGAGCAGACAGGTGATCCGCTGTGGCAACCCCTAACCTGGAAAAAGCTGAAAGAAGAAGAAGAATGCTATGCCTGATGTCCTTAATGAATGACTTGACTCTTGAACATTGCCCTATCTTTAGCCTAGTCCAAGAAAAAGACTATTTTTTATCCCAGTGCCATTTACAAAATATAAATAACCAAACTAATTAGAAATAAAAGTTGTTTCCAAAAATAATATTGTGTTGTTAAAGGCAATATAATATTTTTTACATAGCACTTTATTGGATCAAACATTGTTCTTAATTGTTGTTAGTCTGTGGTTGGATATAAGCTGTCGTCATACCTCTAAACTGTACAGATTTTTGCAGAATGTCCCGATTTTTGCCTCATATTTTTAGTCTGTTCCTCATAAAATTTTGTTTTTCTGGCAAATCACTGAGGATTAAAGTAAAAATATAATGAAAGGCATTTGAGTTACAGACTTCATACTCTTCAGAAAATTCATGCTAATTCATAATCTATTATTCTATCAATTTTCTAAGTTTGTAAGTGCATTATTTAAAAAGTGTCACTGTTTTTGTGCCTTTGTCCCCCCCATTATATATGACTTTGTCCAGATTTCTTGGTATTAGAGGTTGAGAGTTATGGCTGTCATATGACCATTTTAATTGATTATTTATTAGATGATTTTATGCATTCCCCAGTTATGATGAAGTCCTTCCACGAAAAAAGTACTTAACTGGGATAATAATGTATTCTGCTCGATTGTCCCATATGGCTTTGTTTGTCAGTCTTGTTTTTGGTTTTCATATTTTATTTGGTTGACACTTCTCCTTTTCTGGTTCTATATTCTGTATGAAGGGTCTATATTACAACACCTAACATTCAAAATTTCGAGTGTTCTAATATCGACAAGTTTTCAGCAAAAGCTGAAAATATCGAAGAAACAGAAAACTGATTTTTTTCCTAGTGAAAGAATTCGGTTGTCCGTTTCTGTTGCTTTGGTATTTTCAGCGCTGTGGTGGAAAGTTACGGGTTGGGTTCAGGTAAGTGAGCGATTGTGTGGATGTGAGGGTTAGGGCAGTTTAGGTAAGTTAGGGTTAGGGCGCGGGTCAGGTAAGTGTGCGATTGTGTGGAAGTGAGGGTTAGGGTGGGGTAGGTGAGTTAGGGTTAGGGTGCGGGTGAGGTGACTGTGCGATAGTGACGGACCTTAGGGTTAGGGTTTGGGTTAAGGTAAGTGGATAGTTAGTGGTGTATGTATAATTTAGTGTAGGGTTAGGTGTAAGAGTTTAGGTGTGTGTGTGTGTGTGTGGATTGCTGCTTGTTTGGTGTGCTTGTGTTGTGTGTATGTGTTTTGGAACAGCAAATTCTTTCCTTTGGAAAAAAATTGCTGTTCTGAATGTTCAATGTTTTCAATTTTCGATTCATAGGGTTCGATATTAGAACACTCGACATTTTGAATGTTCGGTGTTCTAATATAGACCCTGTATGAAGGATGTTAGCTGTATTTTTGTTAAATAAGCAATAGCATTTTGACATGAAGTTTGAATGTTTTCTGTAATATAGTAAACATGATTTTGGTGGCTGTTGCACCTCCTTCATTGGGTAATGTCAACCTGAAGGTTACTTATTCTAACCTTGTAAACATATCTTAAGCCAGAGACAAATGGCAAAGCTGCTAGAGTCTTTTAATGTTTCCAGTTACCCTCTTCTTCATTAGATATCATTATATTTCTTCATCATTCATGCTGTAATTCTGATTCTGCAGTACAGATGGTGTTTCAGACCAGTGTTCACAAGGACCCAGTACATCCCCACAGGAGGCCTATGTGTGTCTGGGGGGGTATATCACTGAGCCCCTGTCAATCCGTTCTCGCCTACAGGATACCACACACTTCTGCAAATTGTTTGGATAAATTTCCTGGTGTGGGTCTGGCACAACACGTCTTGACCAGTAATCAATGTTATTAAACACTTAGGGGGGACAAATGGGGGCATCCTTGCCCCATTTATGCAGATCTCTTTATGGCATATGTAGAGAATCATTTTTTGCCACATTACATATGGGAGAGACGCATTTGACCTAATGATGATGATGGTGGGGGGGGGATGAATCTTTTAACGGATTTTATTCAGATCATAACGCTGTACAGGGTGTACAGGAAATTCCCACAATATAATTTTTAACTACACACACACAAACAACATTATCAGGGAACTACTGTTGTTTGTTTTCCCATGTCATCATTATAAAATTGTCGGTATATTGATAACTGGGGCTGCAGTTGTGGTTCTTTTCTATGTGGGCCAAACATCACGACCCCTGAAAAAACGCATATCCTGGGTGGGTTTTCCCACCTGGTCTTAACGAGCATCTCTAGTTACCATCCAATAGACTGTTAGCTACTTAATATATTCGTTGTCACTGCTTTGCTGGCTCTGTCTCCTTTTTTTTGCCAATTGTTTCATGTCTGAGCCGGGCAATTGCTTTTGTGCAGGAGGACTCGTTTTTGAGTTTCAGACCAGTGTCAAAAAGACCTAAAACTGCACTTTTTTTCTAGCAGCTTACTGACTGCTCATACCAAAAAATTCTAAGTGATACCCTTTGGTTATCCTCAAAGACTTGCCAATACTAATCAACTTATCCTACTAGTCCACTACAATCTTTTGGCTACAAGACAGACATCATTACCTCCTTTAGGTATCCTGGAGTTTGTCATGACCTCAGTTTACCCTTACTAGTACATAGAATTAATAGAAGGCTTGATCATAGCTAACAGCTAGCTACAAATTCATTTCCTGACTCAGCAACTAGATATTTAATTGGCATGAATTTATTTCTCCCTAGAAGGATATGTACCCGGCAGGCAATGCAGCTATGTTTCTCACACATCCCACGGTTACTGCAAGCAATTCAACCAAGATATCCTGATTCATTTGAATCGCCAGTACCATAGAGAATCAATCTGTCTATAGTAGGTAAACTGGCTAGTGACATTAGAGATGGGAAATGATAACCATTTGAAATGTCAGGACTCACAATACCAAGTCCTGATAAATCCGGACTTAAATATATTAAATCCGAGATTACAGTTTCTCAGAATATTCCTTTTTTCTGCTGGGTCTTAACATTGGTATTTATAAGTTTTAGGGTATGTGGGGCTTGCACTTGAAACTGGGGATGTAGGAGCCTTGCTCCCCTTTAAGACGGAAGTTTAAATGAGAAGAGTAATGATCTATATTCACTTTTCTACTGTATTTTTGAGCTTTTTTTTATTCCTTTTAAAACTCGGCAATGCAAGTTCTGATGCTTCTATAGGCAGACGATATAAACAATTCTCTTGTTGTTCTTGTTTTTTAAGCTGCTATGTAGCATTGTTTACCTTTCACATGCTAACAAGTTGATCCATGATACAGATTCAGTACATTCCCTGAATATGCCCCCTACCACTGAGCAAGTTATTGGGGAGTGCTCAGCAGCCCTGTTGACAGGAATTTTCTTTCTAGTTATCTAATTTCCTCTACCTATTTGTCTCATCATAAAACTCATCTCCATAATGATTTGATTTACACTACTGTTTGTAATTAGTCAAGTTAACCTACAGTGTTTTCATAACTAACTTCCCAATAACTGCTGTTCACATTCATTGCTTAACAACATACTGTAGAATCTCTAAAGTATGATTTTAAGAAGCATGCCATACTTTATTTTCATTGTTTTACTGTTATACTGGCTAATTATACTGTACTGTTCTTTGTTTGCTGATTTTATGTGTTGCATACTTAAATTTCTTGAAAGCTGCTTGCCTTCCTAAGAAATCACAACTAGTTCTGAATGGAAGAACTCCAGACCTAGCTTTCCTTCTTATTCATAGTATGTTTCTATAACCCACTAGCTTCCTTCTGTATACAATGACATCCAAACACATTATTCTCTTCTTTCTGTTTTAGCTCATTAGTGACAAATTCATCATTTACTTTTCTGTTCACTAGATTTCCTTTATGCCATCTTTTCATTGATGTAGAAATTATTTTTCAGAATGCATTTCTGCATTGGGTTTTTGTCATTTTGTGGTACACTGTAACTATTCGTGAATTACTGTTGTCTTTGGCCCTGTTTATAGTTAAAATGAATCCCTAGAAACGTTCATTCATGTAGAAAAAGATATATAGGTAAACAGACAGAGAGATGGCTAGATAAGTGTCTTAAAACAAATGAGCTCCATTTTAATGCCATTATTCAGAAAACTTCAATTGATTGGGAGGATGGGATCAGAATGACTTCATCTTTTAACAGTGATTGTCCTTAATGTAGTGTATCTTTTGTTCAGCATAAGTGAACTGTTAGGAATTTGTATACAATAGACAAATTATGTGCTACTTGATTTGTTGTGGTGAGTATGCAGGAAGTAAAGATGAGAAAGGTAACCTTACAAATTGGTTGGCAAACTGCTAATACTATGTACTATGTCCAGTCATACTCATTAAAATGTCCAAATTACTCACAGGTAGGAGGAAAGTAAAGAAGCAAGGTGTCCCCCTTTGGATTTGTCTGTTATCAGCTGTTCTTTACCACCACACCGAAATCTTCTGACTTGCTAAATGGATACGAAACATGACTTGAGGAAATATCATTAATGAATATTTGACCTGCTTTCCAGCCTTTATTTAATATATGGTGTTCTTGCTGATTTCTAACCTTACATAGACACACATTGACTTGACTATCAGCACATCACAAGTTGTGAGTGGAATGAAACAGCATTTTTGTCAAAATCTCCCATTCTCTTGGAGTGGAAAAAGCATATCGGTTGGTTTGCTCAGTCAATATGGATTTATCTCCTGAGCAACTATTTTTGTAGGATGATGAATGAAGAAAAAAATATGTAGGGGTATTGCTCTGCAATTCTTTGCATTCAGGGGGAATCTTTCAATGCTCTGAAACTGAGCTACTGAATTGCCTTAAATGTGATGTTCTCTGTCAAATAAGCTAAGACTGAATAGCCTCACACTGATATTGAAAGTTATACTATTTCCAAACACATAGAACATTTTGCATGCTGGAGAATTGTATGGGAAGAGCTTTAGCACATTAGAGCAAAATGTTTTATACATCTAGTGTGATCATGTAATCTGTCATCATGTATCAAGTTATACTTGGGGTCATATGGGAGCATTTCAGACTCATATTGATCATTAAGATGGCCAGTAACAATACAGCAGGTGTCACTCGCCCTTTGCTTGGCATTTACTTCTGATTAAGTTGCTATTAACAGGAATTCACTGGCAATGGAAAGTGCGGTGAAATGCCCTATCATGGAGGAAGATAGCACTAGAATCTCAACTCCTAATGCATTCTGCTGGAAACAGTATTGCCAATAGACAAGAAATACTCTTTGTTGTTTTTCCCAATTCCTAAAAGAGTTTGATGAGAGTTCTGATGGTTTGAACAGGCTGATGCCTCCTTAGAAATCCCACAAGTGGATATTCACACCTTGATGATATGACTACTTCACTAGCATCTTCTTCTTTCAGCTGCTCCGTTAGGGATCACCACAGCGGATCAACTGTTTCCATTTATTCCTGTCCTCTGCATCTTGCTCTGTCACACCAACCACCTGCATGTCCTCTCTCACCACATCCATAAACCTTATCTTAGGCCTTCCTCTTTTCCTGTTACTTGGCAGCTTCATCCTTAGCATCTTTTTCCCAATATACTCTGCATCCCTCATCAGCACATGTCCAAACCAACGTAATCTTGCCTCTCTGGCTTTGTCTCCAAACCTTCCAACCTGGGCTGACCCTCTAATGTACTTATTCCTAATCCTGTCCATCCTCATCACACCCAGTGCAAATCTTAACATCTTTAACTCTGTCACGTCAAGCTCTGACTCCTGCTTTTTTGTCAATGCCACTGTCTCCAACCCATATAACATAGCTGGTCTCACTACCCTCCTGTAGACCTTCCCTTTCACTCTTACTGGTACTCGTCTGTCACAAATCACTCCTGACACTCTTCTCCACCCACTCCATCCTGCCTGTACTCTCTTCTTCACCTCTCTTCCACACTCCCCATTACTCTGAACTGTTGATCTCAAGTATTTAAAGTCATCCACCTTCACCACCTCTACTCCCTGCATCCTCACCATTCCTCTATCCTCCCTCTCATTCACACACATATATTCTGTCTTAGTCCTCCTGACCTTCATTCCTCTTCTCTCTAGAGCATATCTCCACCTCTCCAGGGTCTCCTCCACCTGTACCCTACTCTCACTACAGATCACAATGTCATCTGCAAACATCATAGTCCACGGGGACTCCTGTCTGATCTCATCTGTCAACCTGTCCATCACCATTGCAAATAAGAAAGGTCTCCGAGCTGATCCTTGAAGTAATCCCACCTCCACCTTAAACGCATCTGTCACTCCCATCACAGACCTCACCACTGTCACACTACCCTCTACATATCCTACACCACTCTTACATACTTCTCTGACACTCCTGACTTCCTCATACAATAACACAACTCCTCTCTAGGCACCCTGTCATATGCTTCCTCTAAGTCCACAAAGACACAATGCAACTCCTTCAGTTGTGACTACTTCACTAGCATAGTCTTCTTTTTTATTTTACCTGCTTGAAGTGGATTTACTGGGGGTTCCTGGACATTTATGATCCAACTGCAGCAGAGGGAGTTAGTTCATCATCCCCTTCCTGTCAAGGTTGATATTTATTTCTTTGAATTTTGTTATTTACTTTAATTAATTTTTAACTGGTTAAGTCTACTAGGCACAACTGCTTCTTTTCATTTATTACCCAGAAGCACTATCTGGTTAAGTGGCTTTCTCACACAATGCAATCAAATACAGCACTACAGGATGACAATAATCATTAGTGTTATAATACCGTACCATACTTTTCCTAAGAATAAAAACATGATGTCAACATTATTGTCTTTTAATACATTTTTTTAACCTGTTACTGGGCCAACTTACTCACGTAAATGCTATTTTCTCTGTTAGAAGGTAGCTGGCTTCTATACACAAATTACAAATTGAGCTGACTATAAATTTTCAATAATTTATGGCAGATAAAATGTCTTACTTCTTTGGGAGGTACTATTCTTCATCAGAAAATGACCTCCTGAAGAGTATCTAAGACAAGATTATAGACTGGTGATTGAAGCAGATTGGATGGGACCATTCTTCACCTGCCCCTTAGAGGCACTACTGCATTGAATTTCTTCCTAAATGAAATCCAGGCAACAGTGAACAATACCATCATCTTGGAGACTTCAGCTACATTTGTGGAAGTCCATCTCATGGTCCATGTACAGTGCACTTCAAATATTGTAGTTATAGACACACTTTTCTACCCAGCCAACCATATGTCTCACAGATATTCATGAATGCTTTGGGAGTTGTATACCTTCACAGCAATTAGCTAGGCACTAATGCAGAGCTGGCTAGGATGGCTCCAAGACACTGTGGGACAAATCTATGTTAGTAACCCAAAGACTCAATACTGACCAGTAAGTAGGGCATTGGAATATCTAGTTTAAAAGGTTCAGAATGACTGGTCAGCAGGGACTTGTCCATCTTGTAGGAAAGGGTTAGCCCTTTCCATAGCTGGGGTGACTCCTGCTGATAGCTGGATGGAATGCACACACTATATGGCATCAAACCACACACAAGGTACAAGTAATGCTTTGTTATGTAGCATGGGTCAGTATATGTATGAATTATAAATGTGTCTAGGGCCCACAGTTGCAGTCCCCACATTGGTTTCATTTACAGCATATGGCCATAGGCATTGATGAACAATATAGTAGACAGTTTTAATCTCCTAGTAAGGATCTCCCAAATACAATTGTCCCCTGGTCTACAAGGGTAAGCATTACACTAGGGAAGAGAGGACTTCTTGAAGATGTAATGATGGTCAAACTGCTACTGTAGGTAAGAAGCATACAGTAAATAATGCACAAGAAACTGTTTTGTGAATTATTCAAATGAGATTAATGCCATTTTGGTTATGACTTTTCTATGAGGTTCAGTAGCTTAGGAGTTTATTAATATGTGTGATAATGCAGGAGCATACCCCCATGTAGGTGGAAGATATGAGGACTTCTTCCTGACAAAATGTATTATTTGAAAGTGAGCTTTACATTTTTATATATTTGGATGACAATTTATTTTTCAGAAACATTCAGAGGTCTCTGCACTACAATCACTATCTTCAGCAATATTACTAAAATGGGAGGAACTGACATTGTACCAACATTTATATAATTTAAAAATGCTCAAAAAGAGGTATATATTGCTAGAAAAGTCCATTCTCAAGGAACTCCCCATTATGATATACTTCTTTGAGGAGTATTCTCTTCCAGTGTCTCATTTCTACAAATAAATTAATCTTCAAACAAACATATGGACCTTCCAGTGGAGCCTGCATTACTTAATGACTGAATTAACTGCCACATATGACTTTCCAGATGGTCCCTATTTGGTTTTCAAATAGATCTTTAGACCCCATGTTCAAGAAGCTAATTAGTTTAATGGCTGCCTTTACAGTGGTCCTGCAATCTTGTTTTATATAATTCACTCCCTCTGTTAACAACTTTTGCCCTCCTTTGTTCCACTCCTATCTTTCCTCATCCCTTACTAATCCACTTCTCTGACCCTGACCATTTCTGTTTACTTCTGGTACCCTTTCCTTTACTATGTGTCTTCCATTTTAACCTGGTCCCCACCTGTTATTTCTTCATGACCCTATTTACTATGCACTATTGCTACTGCCTTTGCTGATCTATTCCTTTGACTGTCTTTTGTAATTTGTACTTATACATTATTGTAGAATTTAAATGCTGTGCACTGTAGTTTTAAACAGATAAATAAATATATATATATATATATATATATATATATATATACACACACACACACACACACACACACACACACACACACACACACACATACACACACATATATATCACTTACTAACATGAATAGTGACATCCTGAAGAAATATATATATATCTATATATATATATATATAGATATATGTGTGTGTATATATATATATATATATATATATATATATATATATATATATATATATATATATATATATATATATATATATTTATTAACTCAGAGATCATACAATCCCCGGGGAAAGGGAATATTCCCTTAACCAGAGACTGTTGAGCTTGCATACATGTCGACTATCTGTATATTCAACCAAATGCAGTCTGTCAAACACATGTCAATTAAACTTCCTGTTGACCGAACCACAATACTAAATATACATGCATATGGCATAGTATTTTGATGATCAAAAGTTGACAACTGGTTAGGTGACATGCTTTGCTTGACAGAAACAGATGGTCGACACATGTGAGGGAGGTCAACAATTCCGGGTAGAGAAATATTCCTCTTCACTAGGGATTGTGCAGTCTTAGTTGCCATATTTAATTGGCAAGAGGTGTGTGTATGCAGCACCACACTTGGGCGGTGTTTGGTGGATACTTGCTTTTTATTTTGCATGTTCAGAGATCAGGCCTTAAAGCATGCACAGTGACCTGTTGATGTTTTATTGTCAATGTTAATGTATTGATGTTTTGGATATAGGTATTTCATCCACTGAATCAAGACGATTACATCTATCTATCAATCTATCTATCTATCTATCTATCTATCTATCTATCTATCTATCTATCTATCTATTTACTGACATTTGATTACTGGGAAAGTATGACTGGGTAGACATTTTCAGTGAAGGCCCAGGAAGAAAAGCTCCAAATTATTACAAAACATTTTAAGAACAATAATTTTGCAATCTTTATAAAACAAAAACATTTGCAATTTAAATAATTATAACAAATTTAGATGTAATATGAAAACATTGGTTAAGAACTGATGCAAGGTATATGACAATCATTTAATACTTATATACATTTTAGACAATTTGTAGAGAAATTAAAGGTAAGTTAGTCTAATACAAATAGGAACTGCAATATGAAGTGAGGGAGAAACAGGTTTATAGTATATTTAGAGAGAAAGTCAGGGAAGAGGATTAGACAGCAGTAAAGAAGTAAGTAAAGAAGGGAGAGTAAGGAGGTATAAAGAATGAAAAGGTACCTGTTCACATTTAGGGATAAAGATTTTAGCTAAAAAGTCTATCAGAGTGGTTTTGAAAGATAGGTGGGAGGGTATAGACCTGATGAATACAAGTAAGAAGTTCCAAGCCTTAGAAACTTTATACAAGTACATACAATGCCCAGCAGACAGGAGTTTTTGGTCAGTGGATAGTAATGACTGACTGGAAACATAGCTGTGTAGAATGTTTTTAGTGCTGGACAGGCAGATGGATGCTGGATAATTTTATAGGTGGTAAGAAGTTGTGTATATGTTAGTTGATGTGTCAGTTCTAACCAATTTAGGCTTTCCAGTGTTATGCAGTGATGGGTTCAAAAAGGGGTAGCACATTTAGCAACTGTGTTATAGCATTGTTCAAGTTTTAATTTTTGTAAAGCCTGGAGTTTAGTAAGGATAGAAGTCCCATAAAGAAGTGTGAGAAGAGGTAGGTAGTGGCAAGCATAGTTTTAGTTGCATCAGTGAGAAAATGTTTGAGTTTGTAAAGCATCTGTCGTTTTCGATGAGTTTTTCTTATGCATTTTTATATGCAGGTTGATTGTAAGACTATTATCCACTATCACCCCCTAATAGTTTGTTATAAGAAGTGACTTCAGTGGTTGTATTATCAAGAGAAGGACTTTAAATTTTGTGTTTTCATGAGAGCAGTATTTGGGGAAAAAAGTAGTAGTTCAGTCTTTTTTAGGTAGAACATGAGTTATGAGTTACAAAGCCGTGTTTCACTGGCTGTTAAAGCTTCCTGAGTAATTTTTTGGAGGTGTAACATTGTCAGATGTGCAAATGAGAGTGGAATCACCAGTGTATTGTATTAGGGTAGGCTGCTGTATGGATGAATAGAGGGTACTGGTGAAAATGTTAAAGAGGATGAGACTAAGGATAGAGCCTTGCGGTTCCACCAGTGGTGACTGGGAGGTAAGGAGGGAGCATGGAGTGCCATTTTACTGAGTGATACCTATATGACAGGTAGCATTTGAACTACAGAAGGGAGGCCTAGTGAGGCCGTTTGAAGTAGAAGTTTGCTGTGACAAACTGAGTCGAAAGCTTTAAACAAGTCTAGAAATATCCATGAAAAAAGTCACAAAACCAACTAAGAAAGTACAAAGGAAAGCACCTGCAGTGGAATTAAGTACATATGTTTATTCAAACATTTAGCTGTTTCATCTGTCAAATGATAGACTTTTTCAGAATAACAAGAAAGAAAAAAGTGCCAGCTTTTATAACAATTTAAAACCAATCTGACTAATACTTTAATTAAGACAAATTAACTTTTAAATGCTTTTAAATCTCCCCTTCCTTAAATAACACCTGACATTCACAAACAGCCTCTCTGTCATTTGAAATAAATTTTTTTAACACATTAAAAACATTGAAAAACAATAAATACAATCAAATTGATTTTATTTTCAAATAACTTGCTATAGAAATAAATTCATTTAGACTAGGGGTGTTCCCTGCATTGCATCTTAACTGCCATTTTACTCCTTTATACTCAAGGTATAAGTCCAATGGTCCACCCCTTGGTCCTATATTAACACTGTCAATGACATCAAATTTAAAAGAATGTGATGGAAAACTTTTTATGTGCTTATATAAGGCATTGTGTTCATCTTTTTTGCCAATATCATATACATGTTGATAAATTATATTCCTAAATTGCCTAAGGGTTTTGCCAATGTAAAATCCTTTACATTGTTGGTGTTTTGCCATGTAAATGACCCCTTTGGTGTCAAATGATATTTCCTTTTCAATTTTATGATTCCATATCCATCAATGTAAACCTCAGAATCTTCTAAAATATTCCTACACTGGGAACAGTGGCCCCATTTAATCATTCTCCCCTCTATTCCATCATTTGATGTTCTTTCCATCATAGATTTAAAACACACATCATTTTAATATACTATAATGAGTTTTTCTCCCACTTTTTCAATGTAGTCTTGTTCTACACCAAATATGGCCCAATTCTTATATATAATGTCTTGTATACCCTCAAAATGTATACTATATGGAAGTATAAGGGCTTGTCTGTAGGTCTGTAGGTGAGCTTGAGATTTATATTTTTGTCAGTTTCTCCAGCTTTGTCTCTTTTATACATTAATTGTCTACTAGAAGGGGATAGTCAGGGTGATTGGGTACATTTAATTCCCCTTTTTCTTATAGGAGCAAGGCTATTGAGAATGTCAAGAAATATTGTATTACATTTTAGAACAGCTGTCCAGTGGTAGGGAATAGAGGATGGACAAATTAATGTTATTAAGGATGTCATTAAAGATCTTGGAATTGACATTTGAGAGGTTATGGCAGTCTTTATAAAGGTGCTGTTTGATATGGTGAGTTGCTGGTCTCTGAACATACGTGGGAGGGTGATCACTGAGGGAGTCTGGGACGGTTTTTGGACAGTCATTCAGGTCTGGATTTAAGAGAAGGATCCAGTCTAGTGTAGTTCCAGTATTACTACTTTTGTTGAAGTGAACATGGGAAGTTATATATAGAGGGATACTAGTGCAATGATAGTCTGATGCGAAGGTTTGCCATTTTTCCAGTTTTGTGTCAGCTATAGCTTTTATCTCTCTTTATTATTTTAATTCTTAATTCTTTGCAACTTATTTATACCTAACATTTCAGATTATTACTTAGACTTAGACCTATTTGTCTTTTATTTTTCTTCTTCATTTTCTTCAAGTGGTCAACTATATATATATATATATATATATATATATATATATATATAGGTTTACTACCAAAATTTTGATTGCACATCACTGACTCCAAATGTGGAATGTCTGAACTCCGAATGCTGCAAATGTCGAACACTGATATTCTGGAATGCTAAATCTTGCCCCCTCTTGACCCATGGTAGCACTTGTTTCTAGGCCCAAAACCAGAAGTGAATGCCGAAGTTCAGTGTTTTTTCTGAGATATGAAATTTAGACATTCCAGTTTTCGCAAATTTCATTTGATAATACTACAGAACAGTGATGTACCCAGTGGATATACATCCAGTATTTATAAGGAAAAGACCTACTCTAACACCTTTCTTCATTATACCAACTTACACCCCCACCATCAAAAAAGAAAAGGGCAGCTCGTGAGGGCAGCAAGGATGGATTCTTTAGACTCACAGTTTGAAGAAGAGTACAATAACTTGGTGGGAATTTTTGTCAGGAGAGGATATCCAAAACCTCTTCTTCAGGAATTAACAAGAGAAATATACAGTAAACGAACAGCAGGACCTTTCAGACCTATTTTAAATACTTCACCTGTAGGCTTACATCTTATACACAATCTTCTAAGTTGGATGGAACACAATATAACGTTAGCCCAACCACTAGCTTTATTACATGTTTTAGGAGTGATTCTAAAAAACGTAAGTGGATTTCAAACAAAAACTGGGGTACTATGTGTGATGACATTCTAGTTAAAGACAAAGTAGGTGAATGGCCCAGTATAGTATGCCATAGGGGTTTTTAACTACCCTGGAGAATATGACAAGCAACAATACCAGCAACATACATAATAACAGTCTTATCCCCACTATGAAAAAATGTGGGTATTGCCCATATTGTAAATATATTTTTACCGGTGACTCTTTTAACATCTATGAAAGGAGTATTGTATAAAGGGTAGATACAAATGTGAGTCCAAGGGAGTTGCATATGTAGGATTATGCCAGCCCTGCCCATGTTTTCATATAGGCAAAACAGAATGTAGATTATGGGACCAGATTTATGAACATAAATATGATATAAAAAGAATACATCTGAATAATGCATTAGAAAAGAATTGTTCAAATGTACTCTAACCACCATTTCAAATACTTAGTTATAGAGAAGGTCAATATCAGTATGGGAGGGTGTCCATGGACAATGGTTTTAGAAGAAAAAGAGTTATTCTGGCAGCTACTTTTAAATGCTTGCAACTAGCTATGCTTGAATGATTACTGCTCAATCAGCTGTATTTTAAAGCATAAAACTTTAACCAGATAAAGCACTATTATTATTATTTCCATTTGGGTATATTTACATGTCAATAATCTCAATGAGAATTTATTTGTATTTTCAATTATTTTGATAAACAACCAAACAAACAGAGCAAAAGCATGGTAATAAAGTAAGTAAATATGTATACAAACAAACCAGCCAGGCAGTTGGTAGGCTAAGACACCATATACACTTTATTAAAAAAGACAGGAAAAAAAAGGATAAGCGCTTTCTCGTCTAAACAAGGTGCTTCCTCAGATCCAATTAAAAACACAGTTTAAAACACATTTAAATACTAATGCTGTCATTCAGGCAGTTAAATACACACAGGGTTCTCATAATAGCTTTGGCCTTTCAACTGTGCATTTCAGAATCAATGACATTGTCCAAATGACAATCCCAAGCTTTTATTTATTGTTTTCGCTATTGTGGACCCCACTTACAGCCCTTCTATGCCTCCAAACCTGGAGAAAGTGGGAATCCTTGTTTTGTCCCCCTCCCTGATATTAAGGACTCCAATATCCCCTGCTGACCAACACTTCCTGTTCCAAAATTGTATACCTTGCTTTTGCCTGTCTTATTAATCTTTCTCCAAACCTTCTCCACCATGGTTGTTCATAGACATGACCATGTTACTGAATGAAATGTTTTTTGCAGGTGAAAGAAAATGATTCTACTGTGTCAATCTAATTTTTTCTCTCCTCCCTACATGTTGTTTACTACTGTCCATTAATTGTCTGCCCTCTGTCTGTCTCTCACAAATACACTCTGCCCTCCACTATGGCACTTGATAACGTTTCTGGGTCTAACTTGTCCCCCCTTTCAGACAGATAGAAAGACAGAGTGGCAGAGATTACTAGATAGATAGATAGACAGACAGATAGATAGACAGATAGATAGATAGATAGATAGATAGATAGATAGATAGATAGATAGATAAAAATGAAACAGGCAGGCTAACAACTTAAGCAGCCAACAGTTTCTGTGAAACTTCAAACTGAGCAAAAATTAAAGACTGCTTTACAGAAAACTTCTGAATGTACATAATAACTGTTACTCTTTGCTGTGTTTAAGCAAATCTAAGTGTGAGCCATTGCTGCAAATGGTTGACTGCATTAGGTTAGACAAATCATTCTGTTTTGAAATGCATGGGTAACTTTTGCATATCATTAAATATATCTTTCTAAATTTGTTTAGTCTATCTCGTGCAATATTATATATATATATATATATATATATATATATATATATATATATATATATACTGCTTATTTTCAAACCACCTTAGACATATATTGCTGCATACTTTTATTATTTTAATAACGTTTTAGCTGAAAAAGTGCTTTTGAACCAGACTATCTTAATCAATAAAACAAAAACAATGTGTCTCTGTGTAATTCATATATCAGGCATATTTGAGATGTTGAGGTTCAAAACAGAACCTCCTAATGTCATAGTCTCAAAAAACTAGAAAAACAAACACAGCATAGAAAATTTATTAACATTTATATAAAGTGTTGCAGTCATGCATATCATTAACTATCACTGGGCAGGCAACTTCACAAAGGGTTATTCACAAACTCAAAAAATATTAAGTCTGGAGATGCAATGACCCAGCTTGATCTGCTGTAAATGCAGAATTGATTGGAAACAATCATAAATTATTCTACACATGGCCTTATGGCACAGAGAGATAAAGCCCTGATAGCACCCAGATGACTCATGTTTGACCAGAAAAATGGCACGTGGAAGGATGAGGAAGTATGAGACTGAAGACTGATGCTGGCTCACTCATCCTGGGGGTAAGTAGGGCTGCCTAGGAGGAGAGAACAACAGCAGTAAGAGCCTGGTAAGCTCCATACTGTAAGCTGTATACCACTTAGTCGGGAGGTTGCCCATAGACGGAAGCACATATGCACATTGGAAAGTCAGCCTTTGCAGAACTTGAAAGGCTGACATAGGTTAAGCCACACTCCCCTGAAGCAGTATGATGCTGCAACAGTGTTTGTGAGCTACTCACAGGCCCTAGATATGGGTGGAGTTGAGCCTGGGGGAGGCTAAGATGGATCTGATAGACACAGTGAATGAAAACAGGAGCAGGTGGTGTTTGGTGGTCTGCTGTAACAAGGTAGGTAGTTAGGTAAGCAAAATATTCTCTGGGATGCAACAAACCTTGAAACACATTTTCAAAGGCATGCTGCAGCTTCTTGGCCTCAACACAGCACAACATAGGTTCATAGGTTCATAGGTTCAGATATTACTGAGCACCAAAATCACCATAATGAGTATCACAAAGCACCAAAAGTACAAAAATAAATGACTGCCAAGGTCTAGCTTTATTCAGAAACTGTAGTAGTATTTAAAAATGTAACATTACCTGTAAACATATTCCTCCAGAGTTAAGGAGAAAGAAAAATGCAATAGGGAAAAGGCCCAAATTAGCGACTTTTTAAATGCTGGTAGCATTAATTTAGGACTTCTTAAAGTAATTCCAGTTTTTGGATGGATGGAGCAAAGGTCTGGGAACATGTAAGGACCATCCCTGAAAAATGTGGACAATTGAGTGGTATAATTCTTGCCTCATTTCTGGAATGCCATTATATTCATATAGAGGCCCAAGTTGCAGCACTTAATGATATGCTAATGAAGCTTTTGATACATATACAGCATAACTGCTTGAGAGAGTGTAGGGAATGATTGTTTTTGACATTGTTCTCTTTTCTGTACCATACCACCAACACAAGGTTTTCCACCTCTCCATCATGCTCTGTTTTCTACTGTACCAGTGAAGTCAGCATTTCTGTTTCTGATGTCACATGTTCCAACAACATTTCAGTGGATCAGGTTGTCAGATTTAGGTTTTGAATTGAAGAAGACTGGATTAAAAACAAATATGAGAATGAAGGATAGTAAGGCAGAAGGAAGGTCAGAAAGAGAATAGATGAAGTGGAAGGTACAGCAGAATTAGGAAGGCATCAGGAATTGATAAGGGCTTATGATTTATTGGTGGTAACAGAAAAAAGAAACAAACACAAAAAGAATTTTCAAAAGCAGTTGTGGGGTATCGCCAAATAATGTACAGATAAAGATGGAATGACAGGATGGGGTATGGTAGTGTAGCTTTGAATTATTTTGTTAGTTGAGCAACAAAGGTAGTCAAGTTTCTCATTCCTTCTCCTTCATTCTTTCCCCTTTGACCCCTAAAAGGAAGATGAAGAAAACAAAATTTGTAGAGCAAAAGATAAAAAAAAAGAAGAAAAAGCAAACCAAGTGTCTGTAGTTCTTGGAAGTTAAGATGGTTGCTCAGATTATGGTGGCATAACATAATAGAAAAATCAAATTTAGAAAGGAAAATGAGAGAACACAGAGGGAGTGAATCTTAAGGGTGCTTACATTCTACCATCTGCCAATGGAAAAGGACAGAAAAGGAAGTTACAATGTAGAAACATTCTATATTATATCATTGTTTACCACTTAAGTGTTAAGCAGTAGTACTCCGTATTGTGGTATAAAGTCTCATTTTCTAAACATAAAAGTTTATTTACGGTATGAAACCTTTCTTATCCACATATTTATTTATTTTTGCTTTACTTACCATGTCAGATCATAACGTTTCATGACTCAAATAATTCATGATTAGCAGAGAGGAGTTTGGAGATGATCAAATAGAGCAATGACATGGTTGCTTTGGAGATGGAGTGAAAAAAAAGGAAAACCAGCAGGTTAACAAGAGAACAGTCCATTCATTAAAAGCTTTAGTTGAAGACAGAAAGCAAGCATAAAGTGTACCCTAATAACAACAGATGACTCAGATGGAGGAAAGGCTCCATGAGGATCAGAGATGGCACACAATGCTGCCAATATAATTTGGATTGATTGGATGATTATAGATATTTGTTCATGGATTCTTTAGCCCAGGTAGGGACACAAAGACTAATGGCTAAAGTACACTTTTTGACATTGAGCCAGGCAGGGGCCTCAGTATTGTACATGTAGCTGAAAGGGAAATTCTTGTAGTGTCTCAGCAGGTAGAAACAAGCCAGTGGGATGCACGTTGAACCTCTCTCAAATGTATATTGTATGAGAGAACAGACACAGGTTTATTGATGCCCGATGTGGCTGCTGGGGTGGGGAGTTCTGAGACTCAGCTTGGTTTAATCCAATAAAGCACAGTATATTAGTATGGCTGTCAGAGAAACCATGGAAAGGGGTTTACTAGGATCTGTTTGATTTATTAGAGTTAAGAGAATTGTTCAGCAGGATAAGTCCAGGGCTAAAGGCATTATAGCAGTGCTTGCCACTTTGGGAAAGTGTAAAAAACAGTTCCACTATCAAAAATTGACTTAGGATGACTAAAGTCTAGATTGCATATATCTTAAAGTCATAACAATTGAGAAAAAAACTGCAGCATCCTATCTTTATGCTCTCATATTTTCACATTATTTGGCATGCACTAAAGATGAAGAGTGGCCAAGCCTGGTTGATTTATGAACAGAGCTTTACATGGCTGATGGTATAAGACAAATCTTTGTGATGGGATGTTAGGCAAGCCACCACTTAGCTGTGTGCTATATTAGATAATTCTCAAACAACAGAAAGGTAGGAGGACACTAATGATGCGACTAGTCCTTGTGTGTCCTTTAACTCTGCAAAGTACATCTGAATGACTTGTACATTTGTACATACCTGTGTAACTTGTGGAAGGTCCTGCTCGGGTATGACATGTTTTAAAAGTTAAGGAATTGTAGACCTCCAATCATCAGTTGGGGGGCAGGTTCAGCTAGGCTGGGGAGGTTTTGGTAATGATTTACAGAGTAGATGTAGGTTTTTTTTAGGGAGGTAATTCAAGTCCATCATTATGGGGGGGTATAGAGAGTCTGTGAAACCGAAACTTGTTGAATGGCATGACCTCCAGAGATGTCTGCAGGATTACACAGAAAAATAGCTAAAAGAGGCATTCATACATGGTTTTAGGTGGGGTATTTTATATGCTGACCTACCCATTACAGGTTGTATGGAAAAAAGCTTTGCAGTTAATGAGATAGGAGAAAGAAATTATCAGGGCCTTGTTGGATAAAAATATTAAAGAAGAAAGAGTGGTGGGTCAGTTTGAAGAATGATTATTTGATTGCTTTAATATTTCCCCATTATGACTGGTGTCCAGTAAAATAATTTGTGATGTTCATTAAACATTTTAAATTGTGAAGTTTTTCTTAAATCAAGTATTTGGCTATTACAAGAACAAATAACATATTTTCTTTGACTGGGCAAGGTCTTTAATGTATTTTGGACTGTTACATCATTATTTCATGTTTATAACATGGATACACTTATAAACTGCATAGATTATATGTAAGCACCTCATTACTATAAAAAATGTAATGGGACTCAAATTTCAAAAAGACATTATATAATGGATTAAAGTTATATTTAATCCAATATGCAGGATAATGCAGATAGGTACTGTTGTATTTCTTTCAAAATTCAAATGCTTCAACTTACCCTTTTACATTGCTCAAAAATATAATACATTCAAATGAATGTGTCCAATTGCACAAAACTGATTATTGTCATACTCATATGGTACATATTGCCTGATTATTTCCTTATTGTACATACTGTAATGCCTGCAATCAAAATTGCAAATTAGCCGAAATAATAAGAAAGTAAATTTAAAAATAAACATATTAAATTCTCTTGTTTTCTCTTTACAGAGGTGCACAGCATGATAAAAACGAGACTGATTTGAAATGACAGTATTGTTATTACTGGCAAAAGCCTTTCAGATTTTAACTGCATTAAATTCTTAGCATCATTAAACTGATTGTTGCTGTATTATAATCTGGAATTGATTGTTAAAATATCACTTATTACACTTCTCAATAGTTTTGAAGTCTACAAACCTGTCATTTTTTTAAAGAGACAATATGGTCAAATGGTTAAAGGCTCTTCAAGCTGCTTGTATTACAAAATGGAAAGTTGTGATTGCAATTCACATTTAAAGTCTCTCTGTATTTATGTCTAAAGCAAAAACAGAGGCCTAGTGGTTACATTCTCAGCTGGAGACATAATAAGAGATGTTTCAATGTTTGTTGTTATTATCTGATGTCTGTAAATATGGCAGTCTGTCTCCTGAGGCTTGTCTTCAGAACTGTATGCTATATGTTCAAACTTGCTATATGTTGGCCAGTATTAACAGAAACTTCTGTTGATAATCAGTTTTGTATCTTCAGGTCCTACTTTGGCCTCCTAATCCTCATGAAAGTGCAGGGACTAAAAAAAATCAATATTACAAGCATTGCCTTAAGAAATAATAAAATGTAAACATTCCTGGATATCCTTAGGTTTTCATTGCTCGACGTACTTACATGTAACTTGTCCTCAAGAAGCTTCCACAGGCAACATCTGCAAAAATGAAAGATGAGGAGGTACGGCTTGAGGGAGACATGGAGCACCTCTGTTGTGATTTGATATTTAAAATAAATGTAGACGGACATACATCTTCAAAATAAGTTCAACGTGAGACAGCAGTAAGAAGACATTTGAAATGTTTCTTAAATGTATCAGCCTCCACATTGTTAGCAATATATTAAACATATCTTGATGTATATGTTTGTTTAAGTGAGTTTTTTTATCTGTAACACCTGTGTACACACACACACACACACACACACACACACACACACACACACACACACACACACACACACACACACATAACTCACACTAACTCATTTAAACAAGGTGAGCAAGAGAGTAGCATTTCAAAGCATCACCAAATCCTACCTGTTAGAGTGAAGAAATCACAGCCATAGAATCCTGTTGAATCATGCAGCATTGAACACAAAGGCAGACACATAGAACTGAGGTGTGGATAAGAACAGTACCAATGTATACTAAGGAAAATTAAATCGTTGCAAGCAGGGATTTATTCTACAGCATTAAGCATTATCATTGATTGGCTATTTCTCTATGGAAATAATACTAAATATGATTCCCCTGATGATTTGACAAAAAAATGCACCTAACATGTTTTGTTTTAGCAATTTCTTATGCAAAGTCAAATTTCAGTGCTGAAGTTATAAATCTAAGTAAAATAAAGATACTAATCCTGTATATGCAGTCATTCCCAGAATGCCACATGAAAAGGAATCAGCAAAGGAATTCCATTTATATATTTATAATGAAATAAAAATACCATTTAGGCTTTGCTATATAATCTTTGAAAGAGTTAGAAAACATTTTGTTCTGGGGTAGTATTTGTCTAATAATGTAGACCCTAGCACAAGTAAAATAAAAACAGTGCAATAAAAGTGAGACATGCATTTAGCATAAGATACTAAAGTCACCTAATTCTGAACTATTTTATAGTTTTTCAGATTTTTTTCACATGCATATGAAATTAAGTAGATAAACCTAATTTTAACTTTTTTACCAATTCTTAAAAGTTAAGTTATATTTAGAGTTGAAGATTTAATTTACTTATAAGTGAAATATTACTTTTATGTATTATTAATTAGTTAATTTAACTAATAAACATTGTGAATATGATGTATAGTAAAACAGACTTGTGCTGGATAAAATGGAAGGAGAGAGGGTACTGCTGCTATTCAAATCCAGCATTACAATTTTGCAACCCAGAACTATACTTAATCACAGTCATTGTCAGATACCTTTATTATGATATACTATTTAAATACAATTTAGTTATGTGTTTGTCTTTTTGGCAATATAAACCCAAGATATCTGATTAAAGTATTAACAATTTCCAGACTTAGCTGAGTACTCGGTTACTGATATTATTAAAAACTTTGATCTTTTGTAAAGAGTAACTGGAAAATAAATAATTAAGCAGGAAAAGTACAAGTTATTTTTCATGATTTCTTTTAGCCAATTAACTCATTAAAGAAAAAATCAACTTACATCCTCTTCACAAATGTTATTCATTAGTAAAATACATATAAACATTTAATTCTTAATTTTTATGTCCGGTACTTAAGCTGTTAAAAGTGAATTACTAGGTATTGACCATTTGTAGGGCAATAATCAGGGGCGGCTCGTCCTATCGGACTGCCGGACTGCAGCCCTCCCACCTAAAAAAAAACAAAAAAATATCTGTAAAACAAAAAATTCATGAGCCCCGATCACCTTCTCCAGACTGCCTTACCAGCAGTCCGGATAGGGATAAACAGGTACCCAGCAATCATTGCTGTGAGATACCAGGATTCTGTGCGGTGGCGACCGCACCGCACAGAGGAGATCCAGACTGCTTCAGCCGCAGTCAGAACCAATGAGAGCACTGAGCTGCTCTCACGGGACTTGTGAGACTTTCAGTGCATGGTGCGTGGGCTTCATGGTTGGAAACAGGTTGCTTCGGTCACTGGGCTGGTAGGTGAAGGAGCAAAGGGTGTGTGTGGATTGCTTCATGTGTTCATTCTGTTGCAGGGGTCGCTGATCGCTGGATTTCGTTTGGTGGATTACTTGGGCTGGTAGGAGGTCGCTGAAGGAGTTGATGGCTGGATTTTAGTACCAGGCGGGTGTGTTCGTTCGATGGATTACCTGGGCTGGCTGGTAGGAGGTCACTGATCGCTGGATTACTTGGGCTGGCTGGTAGGAGGTCACTGATCGCTGGATTACATGGGCTGGTAGGAGGTCACTGAAGAGAGGTGTGTGTGTGTGTGTGTGTGTGTGTGTGTGTGTGTGTGTGTGTGTGTGTGTGTGCGTGTGTGTGTGTGTGTGTGTGTGTGTGTGTGTGTGTGTGTGTGTGTACTTCATCTTATATCCAGGAGGTGTGAGATGGGAGTTGGATGTTGTCTTGCTGCCATTTATAATTGGTCTGGATTTTGTTCCTTGCACACTACATCTTTTTGACAAACTAGCCCTGCATGCAGAACATACAGTGTCTGTAATGTCAAACCAAATGTTCCTATGTGGACATGTCGCTATGACCCATGCTGGCCAAAAATGTATCCACCTAGGATTAACTTCTTGGATTTCATTAGAGGCCCCTCTTCCCATTGGGACATCCCATTTCTTCCTTCCTGCCAAAATAGGAGAGCCAGCATTCAGTTATTCACTCATACATTATATGGCCACCCACTCTGGTGCAGGGTCCAGTACTCAGTCCTGGCTCATCTGTTCCATTCTCAAGGCTTAACCTCTGTGTCATTGGAACCAACTCACTGACTGCACATTTAATAGACCCTTACCACACTCTGTTAGACAAAGTGCTCCAGAAGACAAACATCTGACCAAAATCCTTACTTTAAGTCCCAAAAAAAAAATTAATATGCTGAAGACAGTTCTCCTACCCACACCCAGCACTCGCCTTGTACCAACAGAAATGTCCATATTCTGTTATTGCAACATATCCTGTTATCCTCCTTAGTTCTCTCAACATCTGGCAATCGCAATTAATTCCACAAGGGTGATGATCCAGAATGCAGACTCAGCACATCCCTGTGAATCACCGCTGGATAACTGGAATCAAAGACTACACGCTTTTGACCCAACCTAGCCTGAACATTTTTGGCCTATGCTAATTGAAGCATCTAACCTTTCTAACAGTCCATTGAACCTTTGACTCCCCTGTCCCACTCCTGTCTCACCTAGCTTAAAACCTCTCATCACCATAATCAAGGTTTCCCATTACAGTGTGTGTGCGTGTGTGTGTGTGTGTGTAATGCCCCAGTTACTATATACTGGTGGCTAGAGAGAACAAATGGTGGTTTGGGTAGAGATACCCAGGCTTGAACCCTGTACCTTGTATGCAGGTGTTAAGGACCTGAATTCCCTACCCACCACCATTTATAAAAAAAATTGCAGATTTTTGCCTCATATTTGATCTGATCCGTTCCTCATAATATCTGTGGTTTCTAAATGTTGCAATGCTTGATATTTGATGGTGCAGTGGTAGCATTGTTGCCTTACAGCTGAAGGTTCTCAGGTTTCATTCTTTGCTGGGGTGCCTTCTGTGTGGGGTCTGCATCTTCTCCCTGTGTTTGTGTGGATTTGCTTTTGTGTCTTCCTATGTTACTTACAAAGACATGTCTGCATTATTTCTTCCTGGGCCTCTGCTGAAAATAGTTTTTTTGTTCCAAGTCAGATTGTCCTGATTAACAGATGTTAAATAAAATTGACAGGCATTTGAATTTCAGACTTCTGGTTTCTGAATGTTTAATTCCTTACATATTTGATGGAGCAGTGGTAGCATTGTTGCTTTACAACTATAGGTTTTCTGGTTTGATTCTTGGCTGGGGTGCCTTCTGTGTGGAGTCTGCATCTCATGTTTGTGTGGATTTGCTCTGGTGCCCTGCCATTTTACAAAGACATGTGTCTGCAGTATTTCTCCCTGGGCCTCTGCTGAAAATTGTTTTGTTCCGTCAGAAGTAAAATTGACATGCATTTGAATTTCAGACTTCATATTCTTCAGAAAATGCATAGTAACACAACCTTTTATTCTAGCAATTTTGTAAGTTTATAAGATGAATATTTGAAATTTGTCCTTATTTTTGGGACTGTATTACCCCATTATTGGCTTTGTCCAGGTTTTTTGTGCTAAGGTTAACAGCTATGGCAAGAACTGAATTCACTGAATATGTTTTGAGGGCTGTATTCCCTCATTACTGGGTTTGTCCAGGTGTTTTGTGCTAAGAGGTTGACAGCTATGGTGAGAACTGAATTCATTAAATGATAGCCATTTAAGTTTCAGTCTTCCTCTCTTTCACAAAGCAGCTGATTTGGCATAGTGGTATGTTGCTCTGACTCTTTTGCACAGGGACCTTGGCAGTAAAATGTATGGTGGTAACACAGCATTTTATTCTAGCAACTTTCCAAGATTATACAAGCAATGTTTAATGTGTCCCTGGTTTTTGGCCTTTTGACCACCCCCTCCAATAAATTTGGCTTTTTCCAGATTTTTTGTGCTGTGAAGTTGAGATGCAGTTGAGTAGATTTTACAAGGAGCTGAGAGCTGCAGGGGAAGAGAAGTTTAGTGCTGCTTATGCTAAGTCAGCTTGCATTGTTAATAGCACAACAGGTTGTGTACTTGCTTTTGATGCAGAAGGTTGTTGGTTCTACTCCCACAAGGGGTGAATGCTGCTGTACTGAAAAAGTTAAGCTGTTAATTATGAGCCTGTTATCAGTTTGCCATCCATTTCCTATTGCAATATTACTAGCTTATCATTTTTAATGTAATAGATTTATTTAATGTGGAATTATTTAGATGACTTTTTTACTTCTTCAGAGATTGTGCATATTTACTGATAATGGTATGCATATTTACTGATAATGGTGGACTGTAAAATTGTGCATATTTACTGATAATGGTGTACTGTAGAATTGTGCATATTTACTGATAATGGTGGACTGTAGGAATTTGAGTAGACTTATGATGGAAATGTTCTGAACTGGGTAGTTTTGTCATTATGGGTGCATGCATTTTGTTTCATTGTTTACTGGAAAGATGTTCTGAATTGGGCAGTTTTGTCATTATTGGTGCATGCGTTTTGTTTCATTGTTTACTGGAAAAATGTTCAAACCAATAGAAAGGTGTATCAAAGAGCACATGTATGTTTCATATGCAAGGGTCCTATGATTTGAAAACAGCCCAGAATTAATCTTTATCTGCCACTGGCAAAATGTATTATCTTTGAATGTGGGTTTCAATGCTGTTTCAATGAATGTGAGTTTCCAGGGCAGAAAAGTTTTAATGCTAAGTTTGTTTAGCAGATGTCTTAGTGTTTGTGCTGTAAAATGCAAAATAAAACTTTCAAATGAAGTCCAAATCATCATAGAAGTAAATCAGTATGCACATTAGTGTTTATGGTAAATGGAGTGAAATAGCCAAGTAATGGATCATTGAAATGGCTGCAGGGGGAGGCTCCATTCGACCATGATTTTGTGAGGGGGAAGGGCGGCAAACTTAAAGACAGCCCCAGCTGAACTATACCTCCCAACTGTCCAGATTTTCAAAGAATGAATTGATTTTTGCTTCTTATTTTTGGTTTGTACCTCATAAAACTTGTTGTTTTCTGACAAATCATTTAGGAATTAAGTCACTAAATAATGACACACTGAGTTTCAGACTTCATTACCTTCAGAAAAATGCATGCTAAAGTAAGACCTGTTGTTCTATCAACTGTCTCAGTTTATACAAGAGCAATTTTTAGTACTGTTTATATGTTCCCCCAATATATTCGGCCTTGTCCAGATTTATTGAATTAACAGGTTGAGAGGTACATGCAAATAAATTGCTTTATAGAATTAGGCATAGCCAAACCTCTCAACGGTCCCTGATTTTGGCTCAAAATGTTGCTCATCCCCTTAATAATCCCTCCGCAAAATAGCAATTTTGGAAGAAAACATGGAGGGTTTACAATTAAGAAATAACTGTAATTATCAGAGTTATAGATTACTTTTATTTCAGAAATGCATGTAGATTATTTTATTTTGTCATCTGCTCAAGTTAGCAGTACTAATATTAAAGTGTCCCTTCTTTGACAGGTTCCCAGCTGTATTGTGTGGCTATTTTATATTTTTACATCACATTTTTGGACCATTCTTCATAAAATTGTGTTTTGTTTGGCAAATTAATGACAAATCATTAAAGACTAAAGTTAGAAAATAATGACAGATATTTGAGTTTCAGATTTCATACCATTCAGAAAATTCTAAGTTTATAAGAGCAATATTTTAAGAATTGTCCTTATTTTTGGGCCTTTGTCCCACTTCTTTGTATGGCTTTGTCCAGATTTCTTGCTCTGAGGTTGAGAGGTATGACAAATGTATCAGGGCCCTCACAGTCAGCCAGAGACATTTCAAATTGTGACATACTTGATGCACCCCACTCCCCCATGTAGTGACTCTGGATGTGTCGAAGCAAGGCAAGGAGTAGTTATGCAGTATAAATGTGCAGAGTATCCCCCCCCCCATCCAAGGTAGACACAAGTACTAGAGTGGCTTTTCATCTGTCCTTGCTTTTTGCAGAATGGTCTGGTTTCAGTCATATTTTTTGTACTGTTGATTTATGCTTATTACTCAAAGTGCCTGTTGCTCTGTGTTTAAGTAGCAATACTTTAATGACCATCAGGTAAGCTTGGCTGAGATTGTAAGATGCAAGTAAGCTTTAATAAGCATACTGTTAAAGAACTGCCAACAATGAAAGTCTTTCTGTTGTTGCCATGTAGAGAATACTTAACTAGATAATGTATACGTCTTGGGTATTGAAATGCATATGACAGTATTTGTAATAAAGGACAGGATTACATTATTTTAAGAAGCTCATTACACTTGGAGACTTCCAGTCATCTCTGCAGGCTTTACCCGTAAACTAAACAGAATGCCAATTGTGTGGTCCATAACCTGTACAGTAATCCTTTTAAGCAATGTATCTTGAGCTTATTTCTTGTTTGCTTTTCAGTTTTTACTTTGATCATGTTTTCCCCATGAAACAAGTAGATAGTTGTCAGGCAGCAGGTCTTTTTTTAGATAAGAAACATTTTTACAAGTGGGGGCATCAGAGATTTCTACTTTCAGCATGTTACTTGGTACTTTAATAAAGCTGAATATAAATTATAATTAGAACTGCAGTGCAAGAAGTGGTTTGAGTTGAGTGCTGCTTGTTTTTCTTATACTTGATTTTGACTGGCATTCCATTAATGTATTTAAAAAAGTAATTTATTTTTTCATGCCTCACAACCTTTTTGTTTCCATCTAGATATTAAGTAAGCTGTTATGCAGCCAATGCATTAAAATATTTTTATTCTTCTACACTTCATTTTATCTTGATTGGACTCTCATAATGACGGTTTGGCGCCCCGGGCAGTGTATTTAGTTAGTTTTTGTGGTTTTGAGCATAGCTCCTCCCCTTTCTAGTTGGCCGCACCCCTTCCCATTGACACCACCCATTTAACTGTCTCCTGCAGCTCCCCTTTGATTTGAAGTCACTGGCCGCCACTGGCAATAATGTGTTTTTGTGTTACATCTACTGAGTTATGTTTGCTGCAGGTATATCCATTGCAGAAAATGTAATAATTTTAGTGACAGACTGATGCTTGTTTAGAACTGCCCAGGACAGTCCTTACACCAGACAGCAGCATCATGCAAATGTAAAACATGATATGTTATATGTCATTTCTTATCATTCATAAAAGAAAGTGGATTTTCAGAATAACTGAAGTTTTAAGAGTGTAGCTTCCATGTATATTACAGCATGTGCATGATATATTCAACTGTTTGTTCTGCAATATTTTGGTCATCGGCACATTGGGGTGCATGTCTGAGTGTGTGTGTGTGTGTGTGTGTGTGTGTGTGTGTGTGTGTGTGTGTGTGTGTGTGTGTGTGTGCGTGTGTGTGTGTGAATATGACAGAATAGGCATTTGTTTTCTTTGTTTGTATATGTGCGTTTAGAATATGTTTATGGTTCCATGCACAGCACAGAGAGTCACATATGATTTGTAGTAAATGTATTTGCCACATAAAGTAGGTTGTTACCATTTGTTTGTACTGCCATGCGGCTGGTAGCAACCATGAATGGTATCATGATAAAAGTCATGGCTAACCTCCTAGCTGACATAGCTTAAATGGGTGATCTTTCACCCTATCAATTTAAACTCATTAATCACTGTTCTCCACAGAAAATCTTTGCCATTTCTATTTCTGCACTATTTCCTGTATTCCGTGAGCTGGTGCAGCAATGGGGTAGGTATATATAAAGAGAATTTGCTTTTTATCTGTCTGAACTTTTAACAACATATACATGAACTTAAAGACACAGCTGGAGTCTGAATTACAAACTAAATATCCCTTAAAGGAATAGAATTACATGAAGTTGACTAATGACGTTCTTGTATTTATTAGCTTGTTGATGGCTAAAGATACTGGTCTTTTACTAGAATTCTCTTTATTTTTTTCTAAGGATTTTGCCACTGAATATAGGGAATTGAGATATTTTTTGTCAGCCTTCCTCTGTTCATATAATTCTTCTGTCTTGATTTAATCAAAGGTTTTCTTGAACTGTCCCATGTATCAGTCAGTCATCATATAAACTCAGCAAAACACTTTAACACTATACAGATTTGAATAACTGTGTATTGTGGGCTAAGAAATTATTATGAATATTAAAGATATATAAAAATATATATAGTATATGGGATATGTATATGCTGAGTACAGCTTCACTTTGCCTTATCAAGTTATATCACATTAATGACATTTAATGGTTGATTATTCCAAAACTTAAAAAAAAAATACCCCGAATATTGTGAAGACCTGTGACCCACATCACTCTAACTTTTTAAACAAACTCCAGGTCATTCAAAATAGGGGAAGGGGATAAATAAAACCTCATTGACACAATGATTTGCATCTCAGTGAGTTTACGTTCAGATGAGCTTTAGGATTTTCATAGAAATAGGAATTCCATCATGAATGTTTCACTCAACTGTCCTTAAAAATAAGTTTGGTCATCCCTATTTGCAAGATGGGTAATGCTACAGATCCCAACAACCACAGGCGACTTTATTTTGCAAGTATTGTAGAAAAATGCTATAAAAGAGTTGTATTACAGCTAATAAGATCAACAAATTAATTTGATATTAATCAACATGGCTTCGGAAGCAGATGCTATTATCAACTAAGTTGTTACAATTTTATCTTGACAGAGGCATTATAGTGGATATTGTATATTTAGACATTGTAAAACATGAAACCACGTATGACACCTTGGCAACAGTAAAACTCAATTCTTGCATCATCTCCTGGTTGAGCAACTAATTCTGGGAACATTCTTTCCATGTTAACATTAAGAATTCTATGGCCATACATATTTAACATATACAGCAGCTTCCCAGCGCTTTGACCTGAGTTACTTTCTGTTCAAAAAATTATAATATCAACTACCCCACCTTACAAACAAATATTTCTAGGAAAATTAGTAGATGATCACAGCTATTAATGAGCAATATGATCTTCAGAACTCATTAGATGAAATATTTGTTTGGGTGGAAAACAATTATATATCATTCAACATAAAAAATAAAAGATTTAAATTTCAGTATTAATAATGATCAGTATCTGTATCCACTTAACATTTACTTGTAGTCATACACATCTAACCTTAAACGCTGGGGGTTAAAGCAGGCAACAACTTAAGTTTTATTTTAATGTCAATCTAGTAACTAGATTAAGGTGTAACAAATTAGTTGTTTCTATTCTACAAAAGCCTTCCTTCATACTGTTACTTTAACACATTTTAGGATGCTAATCCCACTGTGAGCATCACTTACAAGGTCACATACTGAGTACTACAGTGCATTCTGCATTTATACAGAGAGTGTTTTTTTTTCACTAAAGCAGTACAAAAATGAAATTACTAATCCCAAAGGCTAACCTTCCTCAGATTATACTATGTTTGTTACAGATTAGGTGGAGTTGAATTGATCTTAGTATTATACGTTTAAGGACCCAATACTATGTGTTACACTTCATATGGAATTTCAAAGCCATACTCCTATGACAAGAGGATACAGCCTTAACCTTCAAGTAGAAAAATGCAACAGTCAGTTAAAAAGAAACTCTTTTCTAAGTAAAAGTCTTCTCACTGCATGGAATAAATTACTGTTACTGCGAGGAGCTGCTAGCAGCTTACATTTATTCAAGTGACAATTAGAAAATTAGATAATTCCTCTGGGAACAAGGTTTACAAACCCATATTTATTGGATCCAGACTCCTGTGCAACTTGTTCTGATGTCTAAACTCTCTCAAAAACTATACATTGTAATGTGTGTGTGTGTGTGTGTGTGTGTGTGTGTGTGTGTGTGTGTGTGTGTGTGTGTGTGTGTGTGTGTGTGTGTGTGTGTTGGGGGGGGGATCTGTTTCTAAAAAAACATCTTCAGTGTGATGTCTAATGTTAAGCCTGAAATAAAGTACTTGAGCAACTTCTAGTAGCATTCGCCAAAGTGACTCAAAATGTGATGTTTGCAGCCAAATTGTCTAAGTCTAAAAATAATGTTGAGGAATACAAATAGACGTAAAGAAAACACCCTTATAACCAAACACTTTTACTTACTGTATAATGTCACGGGGTAATGTAAGTGAAATAACAGCTAATTATCATAAAGAAAGTATGTTTAGAAAAGTTTATGTTAAAATAGCAAACGCTACAGAAAACATATCCACATTAGTGATAAACAATGTTCATTTATTTAGGTCAGAAAACCACAGAGTGAATGCTTTTTATTGTAAAAATATATATTTTTCATTTATACTGTGTTTTAGAACAAGTGAAAGTCATGTTTGTACACAAACTGAAAGTTAATCACAATTTGAATAGGCATAAACTGAATGGCTTAGTACGCAAATAATGGCATACAGGATATTTCAGACTCATAAGGTATGATGTTAAATTGCTGATTTCATTAAGATATTAAGCATTTTGAAATAAAAAACCATAGTAAGTGGAAAAGATGAAACAGTGCTTTGATGCATGGCCAGAATATCTTTATCAAATTGCTTTACAACATCTGTGAAGAAGATATAAATATAGGAATAGGTTTATAGGTTCCTATGTGTATACTAAGGTAACAACCACTACAGCTTTTAAAAGCCTAGCCTTGCAACCCAAATGTGGCCCACAAATTTGATTTATATAGGAGATGATTTACTTTTAAGCTATGACTTTGGCACCAAGCGTTTGTCTGTGCTAGACCTTCTTGGGTTATTCGATGACTGCTCCCAGCTTGCAATCATTTGCAAACTTGCTTAGAGGCCTTTGATATTGGCTTTGACATCTGAGAAGTAGATCCTAAAAAGCAGTGGGCCTAGCACAGAGCCCTAGGGGACACCACTGGTGACCAACCTCTTTATTACTTCCTGAGTTCTGTTAGTGAGCCAACTAGCCATCCAGCATGTTATAAAGGGGTTTATACCTAGTTCGATAAGCTTACTGACAATGACCGAATGGAGTACTGTACCAAATGCTTTAGCCAGATATTGTTAGGCAGTATGCATCATTTCCCCTCATCCATTGCCTTAGTGACCTTTTCAAAGATGTCCACCAGATTTAGTAATCATAACCTTCCTTTGACAAAGCTAAACTGGGATAGATCCAGTGTCTGGAGGTCTTGTATGTCTTTATTGATAATTCCATGATAATTCTTTCCAAGGCTTTGCAAATAAGACTAGTCAGACTAATGGGTTCATAGTTTCCAGGATCTGTTGAAGATCTTCACTTAAGAAGGGGGTGATTGTTGCAGTCCTCCATTCACATGGCCCAAAGTCTGTTTTAAGGCTATAGTTAAATAATGACTCCAGGGGTTCAGATAAGTCATATTTTAGACTGTTCAGTAGGCATCCAGGGATCTTATCGGGGGAGGGGTGGCTTGAGGCTGTGTTCTTGGCCTTAGTGAGAGCACCCTAAACATGCTCCTTAACTATATAGTTGGATATGGTGGTTATGTTTGAGGGTGTTGTGGGGGATGGATGAGGGTGGGGGGGGGTAAAGTTGGACCTGAATTTGACTGCTAACAGGTCTGCTATATTGTCAGGCTCAGTAAATGTGGCACCATTAAGCACCAGTTCATCACATTGCTGTCCTTGATGTTTCTGGAACAGCTGATGAAGATCTTATGGTTATCTTTCATCTGGGAGGCTATCTTAACCTTAAAGCTATCTTTGCTTGACTTAATTAGCCCTCTCAGGTGCCTATATAGTTTGATGAAAATTTTGTCTTTATGGGAATTACCCTTCCTGATTGTTGCCATCATTGTTTTTTCTTTTTGTTGCATATCCTGTTTAATTTGGAATGCCACCATGGCAATTTGTTTCTTGGGCTACTCCTGAACTTACTTCTGGTAGGAAATACAGCCTTTATGCAGCTGTTGATGTTGTTGTACAGAGTTCCTGAGAGCAGTTCATCATGTTCAGATGTGTGCAGTAGTATGCCACTGGATGTGTTCATGTATCAGAAGTGCATTTTCAGGAGTCTGAACACATGTTCAGGAATGTTCTATGTCTATGAATACTCAGTGTCATGCACAATTTCACCTGTTGTCTAGGGATACAAATGTGGTCATTAGTTACACTTTCAAGGCATATGCTGCATCACCCGAAATACATAATAATAGACTCCATTATGAGTGGTCTGCTGACTTCATAAATAGGAATGATAAATTCTGGCCTGTGCAGCTAGTAATGGATGTACCTATCAATTAGATGATCCTGTGAGAAGTCACACTGCATGGCACACAGGGAGACGTGACACATTTGCCGGATATGCAAATGAAGGGCACTGCCTTGGCAATGTGGAAGAATGCCCCCAAGACCTCTCAGAAATGGGGTATGTTGCAGACTGCCCATAAAGTTGTCATTCATTCTAGTCCTGTCTGTTGAAACCACATATGCTCCTCTACATGCTGCAGCATCATGACAAGGAAATGGTATAGGATCCATGAGGCTGATGCTTGTGAAATTCCTAATGTGTACTATGACAGATGCTGAAATGCCCCCACAGCAAGGATCATTAATGCTACCTAAATCTTCATATCCATGAGGATATGCAGTCAATGCATATGAGTTGATTTCATGTGTGGTGGCACATGTCTACTAAATCCTATATGGCCTTTCTTTCTGCATTGTAGAAGTCAACAATGTCCTGGTCACAGAAGTGATAGTAAGTCAGTGACAGATGTACCCATGTATGACAGCATGGGTGACTGTGCACATCACTGTGGGCGCTGTGTTTGAAAGGAGCCACTAATACTGCTGTTTCATTTATACTGCTGCTACTCCAAGTGTTATAGCTTGACTGAGCTACACTGAAAAATCCTGGAATTCAGAAGAGATGAGCACAACAGCTAAATTCATACACTACTGAACTCCCCCTCCATGTTTGATTTTAATTCTCTGCATATATGATGTGTTTGACTAACAAGATGACAGTTATTTGCATGCTGTTATGAAGTCATCTGTATATTTTGCATACTGACTGTTTCCCCATGGCACAGACACACTACCTATTTCTTTGAATCACACCTTTCATGAATGTCACTGTTCATCATACTATTTTACATAATGTTGTATGCTAATTGTTTCTGAATACCCCATCATCTTTTAATTTGAAACTTTTAAAATTGGAATATAGCTTAAAGCTAATTTACAAATGTAAATCAATTCACACACTCGAAATAAAATGTATCTACTGATTATACATTTGCGTGGCAGGAAAGTGGACTGATTTATTGGGACACTTTATTAATGCATATGTCTGAAGTGAAGACAAGCTAACTTGACCATGTCTTATATCTCATATGTCAGTCTTCCATGCACAGTACATTTTGTACACTCATGACTAGTGTTATTAAACCACAGAGATGTTAGTTCTGGTCATGTGCTCACTACTCAAGAATCCACAAGCTTCTACTGACTGTTAGTTTGCACCAGTTATTCAAAACTCTCCATGCAGGCAGTGATAAAATGCACTTAGCCTGAATGAATACATAGAGAATGCAAGTTCATATAAAATCAAAGTAATTTTATTAAAAAATCCCAGCATGCATTTTGCAATACTATGAACATTACGTCCTCAGGGTTATACAAACATATGAACAATAAGATCATTTAAAGACATAAAATATATATCACTTGTTACTGAAAACAATAGCACAGGGTCGACAATATCAACTAAAACTGAGTCTCCATTAAACAGAGATAACAGAAATGGGATCATTTAGTCCATATGTGGCATGCATTATTAAAATGTTTTAGGAATTAGCCTCTTGAAATAGTTATTCATTGCATATCTTTCCACTATCCCAACTTCATTTAATACTGTTATGCATATAGCTTTAAAATAATGATTAGTTCCAAATCCCACAATATACTTACACGATGTATTGATAGGAATTCCTTTTTAATGACATTATATTGCTTTCAATTTCTCCTTTTAAATGCTGTTTCAGTATTTCAAATGTAAAACAGTTTACCCCACTATTGAACTAAATAAACAGCATTAACTTTTTCTCCACATACAGAAACAATTGAAATAAAAAACACATCCAGAAGTTAAGTGACTGAAAACTTTATTTTGTTACATACATACTGGCAGCTACTACATTTCCAACATCTATGGATACCAAAAAATAAAAATGTTTAATTCACTTTGCAAGTGTGTAACAATTGTTTGATACTTCAAGGTAGCATGCATGTCACACAAGGTCTATCACCCACTGTTTTTCTAATTTTTATATCTAATGTCAAAACATTACTACATTTAAATAATCCCTGGCATTTATTAACGCCTTCATTAAGTGTGCACTAAGTGCACACTGTTCTGAGTGAACAGACCGCATTAACATAACTTACAGCTTCTTCCTCATAATTTTAATTTTCCTACTGATTTTCACGCGGTCTTAAATTTCCAGGGGGATTCACAAAGGTTACCAGAAAGAGCAGACTACATGTTCACTTAGTGTAAACTTTCTGAGGGACTCGAAAGCACAAAAAATGTGGTAGGGATGTTGTTGAATACAGATCGTGTGCACTCAATGTAAGTGTTAAAGAATCTGGCCCATAATATTTGTGCTTTCTGCTCTTCTTCGTAACATTTTTTATTCATCAAATGCCTGTTACAGAATGCTTTTTGAATAACTTTCATCTCTGTATCTTCATAACATGTCACTAGTGATGCAGAAAATATCTTAAACATCTTATTTATGCATACTCTAAGTGACTCCTGGTATAATTTTCTTCATATAAAATGGATTCTTCATGAAAAGTCTAACTAGTTGTTTTTCAAGGAGGTTTCTATATATAGGTATGTTATTTATAACCACATGGTAAACTGTGGTATCTAAAAATAGTAGCATTTTTTATTAAAATTCAAACCAAATGCTAAAATTACTGGACTGTTCATAATACCCTTTTGAAATTTTATTAAACTAGTGTCGTCTTACCTCTACAGAAAAAAGGCACCATCAAAAAAATCCCTTTTAAAAGCTCCTGCCTGAAAAGATGGTACTATAACATGCAGTGTTCCTCAGTATATAATGCCATCATATTCACATAAGTTAAGGGCTGCCACTCATCTAAAAACCACTGAAGAAATGGAAAGCACAACGATGTTTATGATCATGCCACTGATCATACCCATGTTATTATGTGTTTGACACATGGATGACAAGAAATTCATTTTGAGAGCAAAGCTTGAGAGTTGACTCATGGCATCCATAATGAGATACTTACATACTGATGTCTGTAAATGTCATTGGACCGAACGAAAATACAAGGCAAGTTAATCAGAGACAATTGAGAGCGAAGGGACATCCCTTCCATAACACCTGACTGCAACAGTGCTGGCTAGTTGGGTCTCATGTCTCATGCTGTAGAACTGCTTTCCAGGTTTGGTTTTTTCCAGCACTGGAACATAATCATGGTGCTTCATGCACTACAATACAATTAACATTGTTAGATGCAAACAAATATTTCTTAGCAACATTTTCTTAAAAAAGTCACACCAGTAATGGGTATTCACCCACCAGTTATCTTACTCAGTTATTAAGCAAAGCCAGATAGTACTCTGTGAACAAGAAAAGTAATAAATTTAAAACGTGCAGAGGAATGTGAATGGCAGTTGCAAATGCTGGTTCAGACACAGGAGAATGCTTAAGGTAGATATGCTTTCTAAATTTAAATGGCACATTTAATAGCACATTGTACATTCTACCCCTTCACTATTCCTATTCTTAGTAAGTTAGATGGGAAGGGTCGAAACTACTGTTCCCCTACTAGCAAACTTGAATATATAGAAAGCAGTGTGTGTGTGTGTGTGTGTGTGTGTGTGTGTGTGTGTGTGTGTGTGTGTGTGTGTGTGTGTGTGTGTGTGACACTGTGTGTGACACTGTGTGTGTATGACACTGTGTGTGTGTGTGTGTGTGTGTGTGTGTGTGTGTGTGTGTGTGTGTGTGTGTGTGTGTGTATGCTTCTGTGTATCTTATGGCATCTGGTAAAAAAATAGAATAAAATGTTGTCATACAGGGTATGGCCAAGAAGATATCTGATACAACAATGCAAGAGGAGCAAAGTTATTAGGGGTCATCACATAGTTCACACTGTCTTCTATGCCTGAAATATAAGAGTGTGCACAAAAACATCATCATAATCCCTATGCATGTAAACCAACCAAATACATAGAGTAATCTCCTTACCAAAGAATTTTGGTATATCTGCACTTGCAATTAACATTAAAAGTAAATAGTTCATTTAATTATTAGCAACATAAAATGGTTTCAGTTTTAGGCCTGCCCTTTGTAGAAAAAAACAAGGAAATCACATTAAAATGTAAGTGATGATATTTCATACATAGACAGTCTCCTAATAGTTAAACAGTAGTGGGCATACAGTTTGTGGTTCTAGCATACTAGGAAGGTGCTGAAAATGGAAATCTACTTAGCATGAAACCATGTGACACTAACAAAGTGATCAGAAATATGCGCTGCAATTATAATTTGCTATTTTCTCATTCATCAATTGGCTTTTTGCTAAGATGAAAATTTATGATATGTCATGGCAAATAGGTTCATTGATAGCACTGGGAAAGTCACTGCTTCGAGGGATGGAAATATAAACAATGCACAAGTATTTTTCATTGTTAATTGATATCAGTTTTTAACACAACATTACTGAACAGCTCAAACCAAGTACATGTATTAAACATGGTATTATCATTGACACAATCTTGTCTCTGTTGTAAGATTTGAATATTTCATCTATTTTGGAAATCTGCAACTGTCATAATATATAAAACCGTGAAATCAGAATCAAGTTAAATATTAATGCTTAAGCAGAGTTTTAAACCATTTTATAACATTTCATTCTACGTGATCACATGGACACTGTAGTTTAACCTCTGAAATCAGAAGTGTTACATCACAGTAATTCATATAGCTTGGGAAGCAGTTAAGGCAAACTATTAGTTGTAGCTGATTTTAGATAAACATGCAGTACAAGTTCTTTCAAACAGCCTTTGAAATGTACACCAAAGCAATTTTTGCTAAGAAGTGTGCTTTGTTTAACTGGCTACTGCCCCATTCTGTTGTGCAAATTATTTTATTGCTTTTCCAAATCTTTGTTTTTCTTCTGTGGAACCTCAGTCTCATTTTTTTAGAATTAAGATACTGAGTGTCCCGTTTATTATATTTTAATCATGGCTTTTAGAAAATGTTCAGTAACAAAAGTTCACGTAAGGTTACTTGTGTAAGAAGATCCCTGCCGCACATTTTCCCTCAAATAAGACTTCAATATTCTGTGCAGCTTGGGTCAAGCCTATACAGAGTTCCTTTTAAATAAAGCCCACCTCTTTAAATGTATCACCTGTGAAATAAAATCTGACAGCAATTAAGTTTTTATCATCCCTAATATAATAAGAAACAAACTGAAATATATCTGAAGCCTAGAAAAGCATCTCTCAGATTTAACAAGTAAGACTGCAAAAAAGTAAATTTACTCTGTTTTTACCTAACATTAACTTAAATACATCTCAAGATGGAAGCAATGGTGAACAGGCACTCTCCCATAAACTTAATCTATTTTGGTAATAACAAACTAATTGTTACTGTTGAACATCCAGTCAGTGTGCGTTTTATAGCATGACATCTGAATTCAGTTGAGTTAATAACATCCCAGCTCTAATGTATTCTTCAGGGCATACAATATAATGTGAATTTAATAATTGCCTAAAAAGGACAGCAATTAACTTAACTGCCTCTTTTGTATGTGATTATTTAAAACACACATGAAGTTACTCATTTGTCACCTAATTTTATGCATATGCATAACACCGATGCACATGGTATGGATTAATTAAAATTCAATAATTTCTAGAAAAAGAGTTAGGTCAGGGAAGTTTGATCAAAATGTATTTATTATTTAAACAACAATAAAACAGGCTCAGTAATAACCTCTGGCAGTAAATATCAGGTACCATAAAGATGTCTGTTCAGACCAACTTCTGTTCTTGTAGAGCCTTTAAGGAAAAAATGATTTACTGAACACTTAGATAAAATAAGGTTCTTTTATTCAACAATTCCAAGACAGGTAAGTGCTTTCACCAAGATGGCTTCTTCAGACCTCAGTAGTGTTGAGGTCTGAAGAAGCCATCTTGGTGAAAGAGCTTACCTGTCTTGGAATTGTTGAATAAAAGAACCTTATTTTATCTAAGTGTTCAGTAAATCATTTTTTCCTTAAAGGCTCTACAAGAACAGAAGTTGGTCTGAACAGACATCTTTATGGTACCTAATATTTACTGCCAGAGATTGTTACTGAGCCTGTTTTATTGTTGTTTGACTTTGTTTTCTTTATTAGTGTTCAGTAACATTCATTTCACAGCGGTGTTGGTTATCTATTCTATTGTATTTATTATTTATTGCTTTTGTTGACCTGGGTAATCTGACTAGGCTGTGGTAGCCCCTTTTCCAGCATAAGTCTGTGAAGAAAAGCTCCAGTAACCAAACAGGCTATTTTGTACAAGAGAGATAAATGAAAGCTTAAAGTTGCAAAATGGATGTACAATAAATTAAAGACAGTCATACTAGAAAAAAATCTACAATCAGTAAAATTTAGAGTCATTGCTTATTAATACAAGAGAATCTGGCATATACAGTGAGATTTAAAATGTCAAATTACAATTTTACATTTATAGGTAGGAGATAGAAATTAGAGATGTGGTATAGGAGACATAAATAGAAAGTGGACAGAAGGTACTAGGAGTAGAAAGCATAGAATAGGTGAGGAAAGTTGAATAGTGTGAACATTTGTTAGGTGATACAGAAAAAAAGAAAGTTGCAGTGATGTTGAGGTAAGTGTAAAGTGTATTGAGAATGAGTTTGAATTTTGCTGGGGAAAACTTGTCAGGTAGGTAACAAGAGATGACAGAAGTGGCAATAAGGTCAAAAGGATAGAAGATAGGAGGAAATTTACATTGAGAACTTACACTGATGAAATATATAGGGCTAACGAAGGTGTGTAAGGGCTAGGGTAGTCTGACCTGGTGATGAGTAAGAACAAAATGTGTTTGACGTGTTGTTTTAGCACATTTTTCAGTCTGAATAGGTTGGTTTGTCTGATGGTAGTAAGGATAGAATTCCAGATTTTGGAAAGATCATTTAGGAGAAGGACAAACCAGCAGACTTGTGGGTTTTAGTTATGGTTTACAAGATTCGGCCATGGAGTGTATATCATGTAGTGGTGTAAAGTTTGAGTTTGACTTGGAAAATACAGGACAGTTTTGAGGTTTGTAGATCATATTATGAATATCTGACAGAAGGATAGTGTGGAATTTCTATCCAAAATAACCGCTTCAAAGCTAAGAAATTGTGAAAATTAGCAGAAAAAGGTTAGTGACAAATTTATCTATATTATTGCAGTATTGCTTATTTTTTGTTGATAAGAATTGCTGAAGAATGGTGTAGATGGGGGCAGTGTACAGTAATAAAGGTAGGAAATATACATGTAGGTTTGGGTGATACCCAAGTTGGATAGGAGCACTGTTTGATGAGGTGATGGGGAAGTTATTTTTGTATATAACACAGACTTTGGTGTAAAAACAATAACTTGTTTTTTTTTAGCATTCGGCAGGAAGTAAGAATTGCTGAGCCATATTTCTGCAGAAGAAAAAGCTTCTGGGGTCTTTTCCTAAAGTTCTTAGAGGGACTTGGCTGTGGTTATCAGTGTAGTAACATCAGCACAAAGAATGGCAGTTGCATCATAAGTATCAGTTTAGAGGTTATGAATAAAAATGTTATAGAGTAAAGAGCCTAAGACTTGAGCCTTGTGGCAGTCCAGCTGAAGTGGGCAAGTGTGGTGATTGTACTTTCTGCTATTTTACTGCTTGTAGCCTGTTAGAAAGGTAACTATAGAACCAGGAGTGGGGGTGGAAGGGGTTATCAAGGCCTAGTGAAGACAGTGTGTGGAGAAGAATCTAATGCGATAGAGTGTTAATTGCCTAAGATAAGTGAAGGAATAGAGAGGAAACAAAGTTTTCAGATTTCATGTGAAGGTTAATATATGATGGATGAAATTAAGGAGAGCCGTGGTATTGCTGTGCCATGGCCTGAAGCCATGCTGGCCATAGGAGAGGAGGCTGGTATCTATTAAATACATGAGAAATTTTGAGACTATACACTTTTCAAGGATTTTTGATAATGGAGAAAGAATGGTTATCAGGTCGTAATTATAGAACTGAGAGGAGCCTTCTTCCTATGTGCAAGGAAATAATTAGTGACTTTGTTTACTACATACTAGGTACATATTTTTCTTGGATTGATCTGTTTTTGAGGATAGAGACAGGGTATGCTAAAGGGTTGGCAGCCATGCTAATGTCTTCTGTGGAAAGATTATCAGCAGTGATTGCTTTGGATTTCAGCTTAAGAAGTAGTTTTTTGATAGTGGAGATGGGAACTAGGTTGATGGAGAAGACAGGTATTTTAAAGGATAGTTCTGTTGGGATACAAACCAGAAAACAAAATAAAAATGAAAACACTGTGACATAATTTCTATCTTCTATAAGTAGTTTGATAAAATCCTTCCATTTTACTAATTTGGTGCCTTTCCCTTTATTTGATTGAAAAGTTTTTCTGGGTATAAGAAAAGAGAGCATACACAAATGACAGAATATTATATGGCTGAATTTAGTTTTATACAGTGTAGGTAAGCAGGAATGTACAGGAAAATTAATGTTTGAATTAAAAAGTCATATTTGTAAAGATGTACCTGATTGTTGTATAGCAGTTGTTGCGATTATGCAGGTGTTTATGGGTTAGGGTTAAGGTTAGAGTAAATGTTAGGTAAAAGAACTTAATTAATGTTGTGCACATTTTGGTTGCCTGTGATCTGTGTCCTTTTTGTCTTGTGTAGTTGTGCTGCTAGGTAAAAGGTTTTAGTAATTTAATGGGCACCATCTTATTCAAAACTAAGCCTAACTTTAATCCTAACTCTAACTCTGCCCCTAACCTTACACATTTCATTACTAAAAACCCATTACGTAGCAGCAAGATGACACTTAATCTTGGTTTTGTTCCTGGGGGTTACTGATATAAAATTATTCAATGTCTTATGATTTGCTATTAGTAGTCATTCAGTGTTTTCTCATTTCCACCATTTAAGGTTCTCTTTTGAGTACTTAACCTTTTGTGATACTATCATACATACGCGCGCGCACACACACACACACACACACACACACACACACACACACACACATATAGTTCAAAATAATGGCGGATCAAAATGCACACACAATATACACAAACCCACATTAAATTTATAGCAAAAGCAGTCAAATACTCTAGATGTTTGCTCAATTTATACTAAAAATACACTAAAATAGATAAACAAATGGTAACTATTTGAAATGTCGGGACACACTACAGTGAGTACCAAAACACAGAGACTGAATGGCCAAAAGATCAGGCTTGAATATACTAAGTTTGAGATGCCATTTCTCAAAATATTCCCTTTTCTCTGAGGATGTCGTAGTTGGTATATATAAGTTTGGGTTGTGTGGGGGGTTGCCTCCACTGAAAAAAGACATTTTAAGGAGAAGAGAAAGTTTTGAGATTCGCTCTTCTCCTGTGTTTTCAGACTTTTTTTTGGGGGGGGGGGGTTGGCACTTAGCATTTCAAATGCAGACATCTCAATAGGTAGACAAAAGCAAACTTAAATCATACCAATAGCATAGAATATGATTTGCCTGAATAGTGATTCTGCTATCAAAAGGGATTTCCAAAGGTAAGGTATAAGATTAAGGTTAGGGGCATGGGCAGGGTTAGGGTTAGTACTCATTACAAAAGTGAGAAGGGGTCTTCAAAAGTCAAGAAAACATGGTTAGGAGAAATTAGGTAAACTTTATGGTAAAATTATATTTAGCTCTCTTGTGTGAAAAGAAAAATTAGATACAGATGGTAGGGGTGATGATTAATTATGACTCAGAGAAAGCTACATGTTGATGACACAGCCCCTCAACTTAAAATTCCCCATACAGACCCCCTCAAAGCCCCACATAAAATGATAAAGTCTGTGATGAGAAGGAAATGAAAATCAAACTAAAAAAAATAGAATAAGGAGTAATCCTTAGAATGAAGGCAATAGAAGGGTAATGTACAAGTGTCTGCTGGAATAGGACTTGTAAGCAAATTATCCAGTAAAGGTTACTAAGGATTTGCTCAAAGTAAAAAATGGAATAATAACTTAAAGGGAAAAACAGCAATATCATATGACTAGTGAAATCTGTCATTGTGTCATGTAGCATTCATAATGTTAAAACTGTATGTAAGAATACTTTAAACTGCAATATCCAATAACAGAACAAATGCATACAAACAGAAAATACTAGGAAGTAGTTTAAGATTTTTGTTGTCCTTATTTTGGCTGTTGAAAGATTGACAAAGAACTTGTAGATTACTAGCACTTCTCATTTTAAACCTTAGTGTCTTGTCACAGACTTATACTTACAATATACACCATAGTTTGTGGTGTTTGCAGTGGTTAGTGTGATAGATTACAACAATATTGCACTTAGGGCTCCATCCATCATGGCCGATTTTACAATGAAATGTTTGAAATGAAATCTTTTGTAGAACAGTAGTTTTCTCCATATTAATTACCAAAATGTTCATTGAACTTTACCCTCAGTGATGTCTATGTGAGGAGAATGTGCAGGTGTGTCCATGGACTTTAATGGACACAGTGCACTGCGTGTCTGGTGCCCTGTTCATTAAAGTGTAAAAACGTATCCTCATGCTATCCTTTCAGTACCATGCTGCAGCTTAGGCTATGTTTTATGCTTTTTTTTTTTATCTGGTTGAAGCTTCTACAACTTGAAACTCAGTAATACATAGGAGAAGTAGATACAAGAGCTTTATGCTGGAGAAATTAATATAGATTATTGATCTAGTTAAAAAACAATTATCAGACCAAAATCTCAAAAAAAAAACTTATCCCTTTCCCAATATACGTTTAATTTTTCACAATGCATAAACATGTGTGTCCAATGAGCTTTTACATCTTTACAACATCTCCAGAAGACTGAGAAAGTCATTTTACTACACTTAAAGATTTTTAGGGAGTAACAAACATTCTGTCTATATATATATATATATATATATATATATATATATATATATATCCACATAAAAACTTTCCAGTATAAACGTATAAACTTAAAGAAGTTTGACTGATTTTAAGTAACACACTTTTATTCTTGAGTCACTCAGTCCACTACTACCTACAAAATTATAAAATTTTGCATCAGAATTATTATTTACAATTGACATATATAACTTGGACAAGCTTCCTTTGTAGGTTGATTTACCTTCAATGCATTCATATATTCATATAATGGAGAATAGTGTTGTGTTCCTCTTCATTCACATTATCTACAAATTAATTAAATTTCTTACTGAAGGCTAATATTAACTGTTTAACAGATTAATCCAACTTATAATCTTTTATTAAATATTCTGTCAACTTAGCTTTTCCTTTTTCAAAGCAAACAGATCATAATACTAATCCATTTCTTGCAATAAATTCATGTTAACATTGTTCTCAGTTTCCTTTAATCTAGAGGTATGTGCAGTGGGAAAGCACAAACATTCAACTGTGATATTAATGGACTTTTAAAAACATATTTCCTAACTGTTTTAAGAATTGATTTTATATATGCAGAGTCCAAAGACTGAAATGAATTGCCTTCTAAGATGAATTTTAATTAACCAGATGAAAGGATTGTTACATATGTCTAATTTATCATATTTGGTAAACTTGTAAGAATTTAGTAAAATCTGGTTTTCCACTGACTCGTGTAAGTTAAGTCTATCCAGAGTATAATGCAGTTAACATTTGTAGAATATGATTCTACATCTGGGAGGCTAATACCACCATACTTCCATAATCTTATATGATTTATATAAGAAATTCTCAGCTTTTTAGTATAGCATAAGAATGAAGTTGACATTTTTTTCCATTTTCTTTAAAAGTTTTTGTCAGGTATTAAAGCTACTAAATGCATTATGTATATAATCCTGGGCAATATAATAATTTTAATAAGTACTAACATAATTCTCAAAGTTAAAAAAAATAATTCCATTTTTAATAAGATGTAACACTTCTTCAATTATTTTTTTCAGTATTATTATTAATAATTTTACTCACATCTTGATTCACTTTTATTCCTAAATAATTTAGTTATTTTCTTTCCAAACTGTATTTAGATTTATATTTAAACTTACTACCAAGTAACTGATTTAACACTAACATTTCAGTTTTATTATTAAATTTCAGCAGTGATACATCTTGAAACTTTTCAATTTCCTCATCTATTTCTTCAATTAAATGATTTAACTCTTCAATAGTTCGAAAAATATCATCTGCAAAAGCTGTATTTTAGATTGACAATCCTTGTTATTTGAGAATCCATAATTTTTTTCATTGTTTCTTATACTATTAGCTAATGGTTTGATAACTAATTACATAGTAGATAGGACAAGGGGCACCCTTTCTTTGTGCCTTTCTTTAAACTGAATCCTTGAGAAATGAAAGATTGAATTTTAACATATGCTTTGGAGTGTATATACACATTTTTTAATATTCCAATAAATTATTCTGGAAATGCAAATGTTTCTAAAGTTTTAAACAGGTATCTCCAATCTACAGAATCAAAAGCTCTCTCAATATCTAATTTAATTAGATCCAACATTTTGTTCATTCCTTTTGTTAAATTTAAGACAGTGCTACTCTTTTAATATTATCATACATTAATCTAGATATTATAAATCCTATTTTATCATTATTAATTAATTTATCTCTATATCTCTTAATATCATAACAAAGATGGAAGCAAATATTTTATAGTCTACAATTTATAATGAAATAGGTCAATAGGATGAAATTAAGATATTATACTTTTCTTGATTAAATATAGATTAGATTACAGAAAATGACCATGAAGGAAGAATTATTTTGTCACTCTGAATTATCCTGAAAAAATGTTACTCAGTAACTAGAAAATATTTAATGAAGTAGACTATACAATTCAATACTTAAACCATCTAACCCTAGAACTTTACCATTTCCCCCCTTTTTTTAAATCTCCTATAGTGATATTTATCAGTCATTCAGTTTATTAGTAACATTTTTTTAAATATTTGTCAATTTTGTAATCATCAGGATAATTATTTTTATCTTTATTAAGATCCTCATGGAATTTTTAAAAACATATTTAGCATTTCCTCCATGTCTGAAGTAAGCTTATTAGTGTGAGGATTTCAGATATTATTGATTTGTGCTTATTTGCTTAACATCTTGCTTCTGTTAGCTAATCTATGTAAATTTTTTAAGTCATTGCATGAAATGTGCAATTTTATTTTTTCTAAAGCTATCTCCACTTATGCATTAAAACTGCTTGATATTGTGTCATTAATTTTTTAATGACATCAGTATTTTTTAATTTCTTTGCTTGTTGTTCAGACCTTGCTTTGTATATTTTATCTTGTATTGGTAACAACTCTTTATCTTGGTCTTTCATTTTATTACTAGCCCATCTTTCCATTCTGTCTTTAATATACATTTTTAAGGAGTCTCATAGTATGACTTCACTAACCTGGCCATTATCATTAAAAAATTAAAAAAAAAATCTTGATTTGTTTTTTAAGATCCTCCTATCTCCTCATTACTTCTTTTGACCTGTCTTTGTCTCCTTCTACTAGCTTCATCCTCTCTTTTCTCTCTCTCTCTCTCTCGTCAGAGCACACTCAAGCAAATCTGCAGTCTCGGCTACCACTCCACCCATACAGTATAAGAAGGAATCAGTACTGCAAACTAAACAAGGATACACATTTTAAGCCTCAAGAGCAGGGTCAGTCCACCAAGGCATTCTACTTGTATGTTTTATGAGAGTGAAACTATAACATTAACAGTATTTCTTAGTAGTTCTCAGCTTGCTAATAAAACTGACTGTTGTAGCCTTGTGTCCGCCCCCCCGCTAGTACAGTAATCCTAACTGTCCAATACAAAGTATACATTTAATTCACATCCCTGTGACTAAATTAACCATCAAGCAGCCCTCTCAGTGCTTTCTGCCTTAGTTTGGATCACTTGGAGGCCCACCTGTTTATTTGCATCTCTATACATTCCCCTTCATTGCTAATGTATCTCCCTATTCTAATCTGTGCACAAACTGGTTACTAATCAGCAAGTCAATGTGAAGACACACTCCCAACCTTAATAAACTTTGCTGTCTCTTCTCTCCTGCACTTTACAGCTAGTTTGAATTATTACTTACCCCCTCTGAGGTCTTCACTGATTTCCACTGATTGCCTCTCTGGTTTCTTTGCATTCTACCTGGTTTACACCCCTTGTGCTATCTCCCTCCCCCAATACAAAGTCTATATTAGAATCCTGCTGAGAATGGAGCCATCTTTAAATTTCTAGTCTCCCACCAGGGCAAAAGTGCTCTTTATCAATTGCATTCTACTTGCCGGTAAGCCATTAGACCTCAGGAATTTGTTTAAAGTGTTCAGATTTGTAAAGTAATACTTATTTTTTGCTGTATTTGGATCTATACAACCAGTATTCATTTTTCTGATTCCTGACTACTGATCTGCTTATTTGTTTATTTAACTGGTTGATTCTGTCATTCAGGAATTGTGTTTTTACTGACACTACCACTGCAGCTATGTTGTCTCTATACTACTACAACTGCTGTTATAACTGTAATGTACATCTAATTGACCTAGTCTTGGAGTTAGAAACAGTATTTACTGATTTAGCCCTATGGTTGTTTCTGCTACTGCTTCAGCTGTGCTGTTGTGTTCATTTTCCTTTTTCTTGTATGCACAGGATAATTGGCTGATAAATGTATTGTGCATGGTTTATTAACCTGTTTCCAAACTTAGTTATGGCACTGTGAAGTGGTAACTGTTGAAGCACTCTCATACTGTAGCAGTAGCATCTATTCTCCTGCTTTATCCACACTATCCCCAGATTTGTATCTTTTACACCCTCCTATCTCCTCATTACTTCCTTTGACCTGACTTTGTCTCCTACTAGCTTCATCCTCTCTTTTTTTCTCTCTCTCTCTTCAGAGCACAGTCAAGCAAATCTGCAGTCTGCGGCTACCACTCCACCCATACAGTATAAGAAGGAATCAGTACTACAAACTAAACAAGGATACACATTTTGAGCCTCAAAAGCAGGGTCAGTCCACCCAGGCATTCTACTTGTATGTTTTATGAGAGTGAAGCTATTACATTAGCAGTATTTCTTAGTAGTTCTCAGCTTGCTAATAAAACTGACTGTTGTAGCCTTGTGTCCTCCCCACCCCCCTGCTAGTACATTAATCCTAACTGTCCGATAGACAGTATACATTTAATTCACATCCCTGTGACTAAATTAACCATCAAGTAGCCCTCTCAGTGCTTTCTGCCTTAGTTTGTATCACTTGGAGGCCCATCTGTTTATTTGCATCTCTATACATTCCCCTTCATTGTTAATATATCTCCCTACTCTAATCTGTGCACAAACTGGTTAATAATCAGCAAGTCACTGTGAAGACACACTCCCAACCTTAATAACCTTTGCTGTCTCTTCTCTCCTTCATTTTACAGGTAGTTTGAATTATTACTTACCCCCTCTGAGGCCTTCACTGATTTCCACTGATTGCCTCTGGTTTCTTTGCATTCCACCTGGTTTATACCCCTTGTGCTATCTCCCACCCCCACTACAAAGTCTATATTAGAATCCTGCTGAGCATGGAGCCATCTTTAAATTTCTAGTCTCCTACCAGGACACAAGTGCTCTTTAGCAATTACATTCTGCTTACTGGTAAGCCATTTGACCTCTGGAATTTGTTTAAAGTGTTCAGATTTGTAAACTAATACTTACTTTTTTCTCTTGTCTTGGTTGGCTCTGCCCCGCTCCATTCGCCCTCATTAACACTCGGGCTCTCTGCGCTCCCCTGCCTTGCCTCCTATTCCCTCCCACCCCCACTACCTCTACATTTATAGTAATCACAGCCACACCCACAGCTCACCCTCACATCACCTCCACCAATCACAGCTCCTCAAGTCATGTCACATTATACCACACCAACTTGGTCCACACAAAATACTTCCAATCACTCTCATTCCCATTAGGCATTTTTACATCACCCACACTACTTCCCCATCCACTAATAGTGCAACCCTATAATTCCTGTTAAGACCCCCCACCTAGAAACAACTTAAACTTTATAATCATGACTATCACACAACTAAGTCTAGTCTGTCTTCTCATAATTCTTTACAACACCACAAGTTATCACTCTAGCGATATCCCTAAACTTAGTAGCACAACATTACATTATGCACTCTTGTATACAGACACCACACATTATAATAATATCTGCCCACAGTTATTCAAGAACTACATAATGGACCAGTTCAGAACTAAACACATATGCTCTCATTCCTACTCCAAAAAAAACACAATACTTTCTCACACTCCTCACCAAACTCCAACATCTGTATAACCATTTTAACTCCAGGCTCACCATAAGTAGGGAAATCCACCCCAACTCAGGCCCAAATCCATCCTGTCCAACACAAACTGCTCCAACACAAATGTCAGAACATAACACCACTACTTTATTCATCCCTGGGCAAATCAACAACAGCAGGAAAAACAACCATCTTTTAATCCTAAATATTAATATTAGAAGTATCAAAAATAAAATACCTGAACTCCAGACCACAATAGCACACTACTCCCTAGACACAGCTGCTTTAACAGAAACCTGGCTAAATAAAAACATAGCTAACTCAGAAGTTCTCCCTACCGGCTACAATATTATTAGACAAGACAGACCACTTCGTAAAGGGAGTGGAACTGCCTTACTGTACAAGTTCAACTTAACTGTCCATGAATTACCAAACTCCTACCCCTCTCCCAATAATTGGGACATACTTATCTCACAACTTCAACTTCACCCTAAAAAGGTCATCACCAAAACTGTGATCTATATTCCACCTGGTAATACACCTGCTAGCCTTGAAGACTTCTTATCCTGGTGTTCTTCCACATACTCACAAGAAACCCTTATTCTGGGGAACTTCAACCTAGACTGGTTCACCTGTATATCAGAACCACCAAGTAATCTAATAAATCTCCATGGCTACCAGCAGCTAGTCCAAATTCCAATTAGATGTGATAAAAAATCTAAAAGGGAATCCATCCTTAACTGGGTCCTAACTAACAACCCCACATTGTACCCTCACACAGACAGTCTCCCAGACACCTTAAGTGACCACAACATAATATACTTTATACGTAGTAGAACAAGCATATGCAAAACCACTAACTATATATCCACTAGAAACACAAAAAAATTCTTTCCTGAGGTCCTCAACACTTTACTCTGTAACTGTGAATGGACCCCCCCCTAAAAACCCTCCCACTTGACCAGGCTGTAGCATATTTCAACAAAACATTTCTACAACACCTAGACACTGTCAATGCATTGTGCAAAATCAAGGTTACAACCTCTACAAACCCCTGGCTCAGTAAAGAAACCAAACAAATCCTCAAGTCCAGAGATACTACCTGGCTTTACTGTCAAAAAAACAAAGAAACACAAAGCCTAAATAAGTACCAAGAACTGCGCAACCATACAAGAAAACACATTAGGCTGGACAAAAAAATCCTACTACACAACATTACAAACTAAATACCAACACGACTCGCAAAAATTTTGAAAAATGTAAACCAGCTACTGAAATCCACCCAAAAGTCTACCAGCAAACAAACCACCCGTGACACTAAAGTTCCCATCGAAACACAATTCAACTCCCATTTTGTGAACTCAATTCTATCCTTAGTATCACAGGACAGTTCCTTCCTCACTATCCCCCCAACACAAATAACACTAATACAAGCTTTACCCTCAAAACAGTTTCCACCACTTCAATCAAAAGCATGCTCTCCAAACTAAAAACCTCATCAACAGCAGCCGACCTACTCCCCAGCTATTTCTTGAAACTCACAGCAGATGCTATTGCTATCCCAATGTCCACTCTCATAAACAGATCAATTGCTGAAAACTATGTGCCCAAACTCTGGAAAATATCCTATGTTACACCCATACATAAAGGTGGGACCTCCACTGAACTTAATAACTACAGACCCATTGCTTTACTTTCCCCCCTGGCCAATATCCTAGAAAAATGCATCCATACCCAGATGCTAAACTATCTCCTAGACAGAAACATCCTGTCACCTACTCAGCATGGTTTCATACCTGCCCATAATACCACTACAGCCCTCCTCTGCTTCACAGACACAGTAAACCGTCTCAAAAATGAAGGTCTACAAGTGTCAACTCTTTTTCTGGATATGTCCATAGCATTTGACACAGTCTCACACCAAATCCTGCTAAACAAACTAAACCAATATCATCTATCAAATTCCACTCTTACCTGGTTCCAAAGCTACTTAACTGACAGGTACCAAGCTGTGAAATGGGAAAATTCTCTCTCTCCTCAGCTGCCCATAACTATAGGAGTCCCACAAGGTTCTATCTTAGGACCACTACTATTCACAGTCTTCACAAATGACCTCCATACCTCCACACAGCATGCATCTATAATTCAGTATGCAGATGACACTACCTTAATCTGTGCTGCACAAAATATTCCCACCCTCCTGCAAACAACTCAACTAGCATTCTCTGATGTTGAAAACTACCTTACCAAAGCCCAACTTATCCTCAATCCAAAGAAAACTCAGCTTATGTTTATAACCAGTTCTAACAAAAACACTATCAGTCAATTCACTATCTACTCCACAAATGCTACTCCAATTGCTCCAGTGGCACAGGCTAAGCTATTGGGAATAACCATAGACTCCCACCTAAAATTTGATAGCCATGTCAGCTTAACTATTAAAAATGTACACGCCAAACTGGGGTCACTCTACAGTATCAAACCATTTCTTACCAACAACACAAGATCAGCCATTGCTTGCTCCCAACTTCTATCCACCCTACTATATGCATCTCCCATTCTGACTAATCTCAACAAAACTGAACTAAGCAAAATGGAAGCCTGCTATAACAGAATTACCCGCTTTGCTGCAAATTGTTCATAAAGAACTCATCACTGTACTGCTTTGAGACAGCTTCACTGGCTTGAACTGCCCAACCTCCTAATCTACAATCAGCTCTGCCTCTGTCATTCTATCGATTACCTCCCCAATAAGTGTCCTGTCCTCAAAAACCTAGTATTTATTTTTATTTATTTTATTTATTTATTTAACATTTGTTGACCGGGAAAGTCTGACTAGGTTCCACAGATCCTGTTTTCAGCAGAGGCCTGGGGAGAAATGCTCCAGAAGCATGTCTTTAGAATGTGGGAGGAAACCAGAGTACCTGGAGGAAACCCACGCGAACTCAGGGAGAACATGCAAACTCCACACAGAAGGCACCCCAGCCGAGAATCGAACTGGAGAGTACATCACTCAGCCAAAAGGCCTCTTAGATCATCAAGCAAACTACTACTAGAAGTTACCAACAGCTACAATAGCTTTGGAGATGCACTATATAGTAGTTCAGTGGCTAAAAAATGGAACTCTGTCCCTACTAGCGTTCAAAAAACATCATCCAAAGCCTCCTTTAAAGACCTCACCAGGCAACATCTCAAGCAAAGTTGGCAGTGCCATGACTGCTCCCCAGGCTAGTGAAAGCGGATAACATGTTGTTGTTTCGGCTTTTCCCGGTTAGGGGTCACCACAGTGGAACTCCGGTCCGCTAATGATTGGCAGTAGATTTTTACGTGCTGAGTTGCCGGCCCTGACACACAACCTTCGATGAAGGTACGCCCATTCACACATGCCTCCATACAGAAGATGGTCTAGCTGAGAATCAAACAGGAGAACATCTTACTGTGAAGCGACAACGCTACCGCAGCATCGCCACCGCAGTTGAAAGCAGATAACATATACATACTAAATCTAGAGCACTTGATAATAGTTTTCACTTACTCACAAACACTGGCTAATCTCCAATGTATGTACTGTACCTGTGTACTATGTATGTATTCTATCTATGTTCCAAATTTCAGCTGTACACCACAAATCTATTAATTACCTTTATTTTTACAATTAATATTTTTTTGTTTGTAACTGTTTATGTGCCACATACTACTGTAAAAACATGTCTCTTGTAATTTGTGTGTATACTGATCATGTCTAAATAACTAAATGTGTCTATAATTTTTCTTTGTGGAGCTTTTCTCCCCGGGCCTCTGCTGAAAAAGGGCCTTTTTGTCTCAGTCAGACACCCCTGGTTAACAAATGTAAAATAAAATAAATAAAAGATAACTCTTAAATTCTTTTAATTTTCTCATATATACTGAGATTCTATAAATAATCTGAAATTTCCTCATACCCACAACTATATAATTATGATCAGATAAAGGACAGGGAATAGTTTTAACATAATTCACTTTATTAAGTAAATCTATAGCGACATAAATCCTATCAGTTCTTGTTTGGATCCCATGTGCATAAGAATAATGAATGAACACCAATGACTTATAATCTGCTTTTACTATTAAATCAGCTAAATTATTATTATTAATACATCTGTTAGTGTTTTAGCTGATGCCACGATTTTAGCTTTTTTCTGTTCATTTGTATCTTCTATACTAGATATGCAGTTAAAAAAGCCTGCTAAAGTTAATTTACCCTTCCAATAACTTTGTAGTAAGTTTACGTGATCTTAAGACACTCTTGCACCTATTCCAGGGATCCAGTAAAATTAGCTAGTGTATACAGTTTGCCATTATATTAATTATTACAAATTTAATTATTACAAATGTATACATTCCTTTGGGATCATTAATGGATTCTATGACAGTATATTTTCTCCAAAAGAAGCAGATGATAACATTTTGTAACCTGAGTTATTTAAAAATTGTATATCTTTATCTTTCAAGTGAGTCTCTTGCAAGAGAATAATGTCTTCTCTATTTAATTTTAGATAGCTCATTAATTATTTTCTTTTGTTACCATTATTAAATCGATTTACAATAATAGTTAATAGATTAAAACTATCCATACTGTGTATTGAAAAAGATTTAATTTAAAAGATAATATGACGCATTTATACACCATGTTAATTTAATTGTATATAAGACTCTAATGTATTCCTCCAGTGCTATGTTAACATTCCACATTTTTTGAATTCTTACTTTCTACAAACTAAATTAGTAAAACTCATAAATAAAAACAAAAACAAGTCTACAACTTTATCTGTACATATTAATAAAACACAGTCTACCATTGATACTAAAGTTCCTTGTTTGCCTAATGAATACGCAACCTACTATACTAGCTCTCTACCTAGCAATACCTAAACATTCATCAAAAAACTAGCCAAAAGCTACTGTGGATTACAAATTATTGATATAATATTATATATAAGTTAAAATAAAAAGAGACTATTAATTAAGTTATGTATTTTGCTATTTAAAGTTATGTCTCATTACTAAATAAAAGTTTAATAATCCTCTTCTGTTAATCACAAATAAGAAATAATCCAACAAACAGTGTACTATATACCTATTTATGTAGGGTTCCTATTATATAATCGAAGATGCAATTCATCTAATGCATCTTGATCAAACTTGAAAGCACAAAACAGCAAAATAGCGAAATGTCATATAAGCAATTTTTTTTCCCTGGGAAAGAAATCACTTGGCCGCCTCCATTACTTTGCCATTTTCCTCACTGTAGTGCGATCTTGGAGTTGGTATATTTAAGTAGGGCCCACATCGGGGGGGGGGGTGGGCAAAGTCCCCCACTTTATGTAATGTTTTGAAGTTTTTATTTATTTATTTATTTTTTTTTGTGGAACGGAGATTTTTTTCCTGGGAAAAAAAAATCACTGTTCCGAGTGTTTGGGATTGCAAGCTTTCACTTACATGAGTCGATAAAACAGCGTTTGCTTTTTTAAGCATTTGCTGATTTAATATAATATAGGTGAGAGACTAGTGATTGGAGCGGACTTCAATGGGCATGTTGGTGAAGTGAACAGAGAGGTTGAGGAAGTGATGGGTAGGTATGTTGTTAAGGAGAGGAATGCAGAAGGTCAGATGATTGTGGATTTTGCGAAAAGGATGGACATGGCTGTGGTGAATACGTATTTTAAGAAGAGGGGGAGCATAGGGTGATGTACAAGAGTGGAGGAAGATGCACACAGGTGGATTATATCCTATGTAGGAGGGCCATTCTGAAGGAGATTGGAGACTGTAAAGTGGTGACTGGGGAAAGTGTAGTTATGCAGCATAGAATGGTGGTCTGCAGGATGATGTTGGTGATCAAGAAGCGGAGGAGGAGTGTGAAAGTAGTGCCAAGGATTAAATGTTGGAAGTTATAAAAGGGTGATTGTGAGGTGGAGTTCAGGGAAGAGTTAAGACAGGCACTGAGAGGCAATGAAGAGTTACCGAATAGCTGGGTAACTACAGCAGAGCTAGTAAGGGAGACTGCTAGGAAGGTGCTTGGTGTGACATCTGGACAGAGGAAGGAGGACAAGGGGACATGGTGGTGGAATGAGGAAGTACAGGAGAGTATACAGAGGAAGAGGCTGGTGAAGAAGAAGTGGGATTGTTGAAGAGATGAAGAAAGTAGACATGAGTATAAGGAGATGAGATGTATGGCAAAGAGAGAGGTGGCGAAGGCTAAGGATAAGACATATCGACAGTTGTATGAGAGATTGGACACTAAAGAGGGAGAAAAGGACCTGTACCGATTGGCTAGACAGAGGGACAGAGCTGGGAAAGATGTGTGGCAGGTAAGGGTGATAAAGGACAGTGAGGGAAATGTACTCACAAGTGAGGAGAGTGTGTTGAGTAGATGGAAAGAGTACTTTGAAGAGCTGATGAATGAAGAGAATGAGAGAGAGAGAGAAGGTTGGATGATGTGGGGATAGTGAATCAGGAAGTGAAGCAGATTAGCAAGGAGGAAGTAAGGACAGCTATGAAGAGGATGAAGAATGGGAAGGCTGTTGGCCCAGATGACATACCAGTGGAAGCATGGAGGTGCTTAGGAGAAATGGCAGTGGAATTTTTAACCAGATTGTTTAATGAAATTTTGGAAAGTCAGAGGATGCCTGAGGAGTGGAGAAAAAGTGTTTTGGTACCTATCTTTAAGAATAAGGGTGATGTGCAGAGTTATGGGAAAGAGTAGTGGAAGCTAGGTTAAGAAGGGAGGTGATGATTAGTGATCAGCAGTATGGTTTCATGCCAGGAAAGAGCACTACAGATGCAATATTTGCTCTGAGAGTGTTGTTGGAGAAATACAGAGAAGGTCAGAAGGAGTTGCATTGTGTCTTTGTGGACTTAGAGAAAGCATATGACAGGGTGCCTAGAGAGGAGTTGTGGTATTGTATGAGGAAGTCGGGAGTGGCAGAGAAGTATGTAAGAGTGGTACAGGATATGTATAAGGGTAGTGTGACATTGGTGAGGACTGCGGTGGGAGTGACAGATACATTTAAGGTGGAGGTGGGATTACATCAAGGATCAGCTCTGAGGCCTTTCTTATTTGCAGTGGTGATGGACAGGTTGACAGATGAGATTAGACAGGAGGTCCCGTGGACTATGATGTTTGCAGATGACATTGTGATATGTAGCGAGAGTAGGGACCAGGTTGAGGAGACCCTGGAGAGGTGGAGATATGCTTTAGAGAGGAGAGGAATGAAGGTCAACAGGGCTAAAACAGAATATATGTGTGTAAATGAGAGGGAGGGTAGAGGAATGGTGAGGATGCAGGGAGTAGAGTTGGTAAAGGTGGATGAGTTTAAGTATTTGGGATCAACAGTTCAGAGTAATGGTGAGTGTGGAAGAGAGGTGAAGAAGAGAGTACAGGCAGGGTGGAATGGGTGGAGAAGAGTGTCAGGAGTGATTTGTGACAGACGGGTACCAATAAGAGTGAAAGGGAAGGTCTACAAGAGGGTAGTGAGACCAGCTATGTTATATGGGTTGGAGACGTTAGCATTGACGAAAAGGCAGGAGTCAGAGCTGGATGTGGCAGAGTTAAAGATGTTAAGATTTGCACTGGGTGTGACTAGGATGGACAGGATTAGGAATCAGTATATTAGAGAGTCAGCTCAGGTTGGACAGTTTAGAGACAGAGCAAGAGAGGTGAGATTGCGTTGGTGTGGACATGTGCTGAGGAGGGATGCTGGGTATATTGGAAAAAGGATGCTAAGGATGGCGCTGCCAGGTAAGAGGAAAAGAGGAAGGCCTAAGATAAGGTTTATGGATGTGGTGAGAGAGGACATGCAGGTGGTTAGTGTGAAAGAGCATGATGCAGAGGACAGGAAGAAATGGAAACAGATGATCCGCTGTGGCGACCCCTAATGGGAACAGCCGAAAGAAGATGATGCTGATTTAATATAGACCATTTATGTAATACCAGTATAAATTATCCATTAAATATTCCTAAATGATTCACTCATTCAACATTATTATAACCCAATCTCTAAATAAATAAGTAGAACAAAGTGGGACTTGGAAATAATGACATCTGTAAACTTACAGGTGATAGGTAATGTTATCATACTAAACTATTATCCAGAAGGAAAATCAATGCACATGTATAGTTATCATGTTAAAGAATACACCCATATTTTATAAATCTAACAAAAGCTCTGAATTAATTTTAAAAGTACAAATGTCTATATCTCAAAATTGTGTAACATTCTTAATATGATAAATATCAAAATATTTAAAAATCCTTTAGCTTAATAAACACATTCATAAAAATACCTACATTACTGAGGTCAAACGGAATGTTTTGCTTTTTCTATGGAGTCAAAAAAATTTGCAGTCTATATTTCATACAAAAGTTACCATGTGCTTAATTCAAATGACATTCTGCAAACACTGGATTATAAAGAATTATTATGGCAGGTGCACTTGAATGCAAGTGAAAAAACAGGCTGGTCAAACAGCATGACACACAGGAGACACTCCATGTGTAGTTAACAATTGACAAGACCCCTATTCAAATCATAGCTCATAAGTCTTGCTGAATCCCAAGGATAAATTCTTCTCTTATTTCTTTGCAAGTGTTTGATTTTTATCTTTCAGGTTTTTTTTTACACTTATACTTTCAAATTCTATTTTAAATACCACTTTGAAATATGTAGTGTTTCTCTTTATATTTACACATTTGCTTCTTAGCCTTGCACAGTTTTGTTGTTCACACTTGGAACCTCTTTCCTGAGATTCATTACTGTATCAGGAGATATTGTACATTTCTTTAGTCAGATCTTAAAATGAATCTGAATTTTAGCTAGCTATTTAAGAAAGTGGTTTTCAGAAAATGGATTGAATGGACTGATTGCTTTGAATTTTTACTTTTGCCACCTTTATTAGACTCGGTCTGGCTAAGTAAGCTATCAGTTATATTTTTATACCCCAAGTAGACTCCAGATCATTTTTCTTCAGGCAGACAGTAAATGTTGGAGGTATGAAGGGGAAGCTAGAGGTAATTGGGATCATATTGAGTCTGTGGACTTTAAGGATTCCCTGCGGATGCACAGTCGGAGATGCTGAGTGGGCAGATTGGTCTGATGAGGGAGATGATTTTTCTGAGCTATGATGCAGAATTGGAATTGCCTAGACATGGTAAGGCCTTGCTGTTTATAATAATGGTGGCTGCCATAAAACCAATTACCAGAAAATGGAAATCAAAATCTAAACAAACTATACTGGAAGTAGTGAATATCGTAACAACGATAAAACAACTGAAATTGAAATCTTTAGAAAAGGGGTAGGAGCAAATACATAGAAAAATGGTAATTGTGGGAACAATGCATACAAGGGAGGAATGAGGTCTGAAAGGCAGCAGGACTTAAATGAGCTATGTAATGTTTGTGTGAGAAATATTGGGTAAATTATAAGTGATATGTAATGTTTGCAACTGGGAGTGTGTCAGTATGGTTTGTGATGTAAAATGCTTGCAATTAGGATTTTGTCGTGGTTTGATTTCATTCATATAAATGTATGATTGCCTATGTAGTAAGAGATTGTTTAATAAAGATGTTTCTTGTTTAAAAAAGGCAGGAATTGAATAATTTATGTAATATTGCTTAGGTTATATGATATATAGCAATATATGTGAAGTATAGTTTTTTTATGTTAATGTAGCTTGATTACTTTTATATGAATGTAAATTTGTCTTTGTCACAAGTGATTATTCAATAAAGGTGCTTGAAAAAAAAGTAAGCTATCAACACTGATTATGATGTCCACTTCATTATGCAAGCTTCTTGGGTGAAGTCATGCAGTTTGGCAATGCAAGGTCTAATATATTTACACAGAGGAATCTTGAGAAGTTATCCCAATAGTCCCACTCTCATGTGACTCTGAGAAAGTATCTCATTCAGATAAGTAACACATGATGGAAAGTTGGTTCTGAAATAAGTGTAAAGTAGCTTATGTTATTTAGCAAAAATAAAACTATATTAATGATGTTCATTTTTACAATTGTATAAAAACAAAAAAGCGAGGTTGTAGAAGAGCAGTCACAAGGAAATTTGTTGACTTAAACACAAGTTTATTAGCGCTTTCGGAGGGAACAATGTCTCTCCTTCCTCAGACAAAATTCAAGCAAGTTAAGTCAAGTATTTATAACAATCAAACAAACAGCCAATTAACTAATTAACCACAACGCTCAGCACGCATTAGTAAGACACCCAACATAAACCTCTAGCACATAAAAACCTTCTATAAAAAACCCTGCAGGAAACAAACACATAATGCAATAAAAATAGCAAAATACCAACATTATTTTAAAAATAGGAAGTGCTGTATAGTGCAATTCTTAAAAAACCTTTGCATTTTAAATCAAAAATACAATTCTAGTTACTTGTATAATATTATAACAACAAAAAACACAATACAAAAGATTAAAATACTAATACTGTTAAAACTGTTGAAAACAGACTGAACCCATACTTAAAAACCCAAATCACCTTCTCATAGTGACGTGTTTGAGAATGCAACTAATGGACACATACTCGTTAAGTCCAGGATACATATAAGCGGCAGTTCTTATCTGCCAAAATACCTCTTCCATCTCCAACTGGACCTGCCAAGGACCACCTCTTATGTCAATTACAATGTGTTTAAGAACAGCAAATTTAAAACTATGGTCTGTAAATTCTATGATGTGCCTAGCCAGAGCATTGGTGGTATCTTTCTTACTGATGGCATAATAATGCTCGTAAATGCACTGCTTTAATTTCCTTTCGGCTTTACCTATATAGAAAGCAGCGCATTTCTCGCAGCAGGCAGAATATACTACACTTCTAGTATCACAATTATGCTTACCTCTAATGGTGTATATTTTATCTCTAATTCTAACCTTGGGCTCTGTGCTGACATACTTACATTGTCTACATGACCCACACTTAGTCATACCAGTGTTTTTAACATGCCTGGCAGGGTGCTTAGTTTCAAGAATAGATTTTAAATTTTGTCCCCGTCTATAAATAATTTTAGGACTTGCTCCAAGCAAATTAAACAAGGCCCTATCCTCAATAATGAGGGCCAAATTTTACTAAGTAACCCTCTTATTAACAAATGATCTAAACTATAAGTACACAAAAAACTAGTCCTAAAAGCATGATCATTACCTTTACTGTGAGAGTCACTCACATTTATCAGTTCTACTACACTCTGACCATTAAGATATGACAAAATTGGTTTAAAGTAACCTGTTTGACGTTTATACACAACTTCAAATGTGATATCAACCACCATAGATTGCGGGTACCCTCTATTAGTAAACATGGACCCCAAGTGAGATATTAACAACATTCCTTTTAATCAAGATTTTCTCTTCCTCTCAATAGATGTTAAGGATTTATATACTGTTATACCCCAAAAATTGGGGTTAGAATGGATAAGAGAGTTTCTAAAATCCAGAAAGATTAATAATAATACCACATACTTGGTTGAGACCCTTCTAGAGATAGTATTGACTTACAATTACATGGTTTTTGATGGTAAAATTTATTTACAGAAATTAGGGGTGGCAATGGGTTCACCCATGTGGACGGAGTTTCGCCAATTGTATCATGGCTCATTGGGAAAGAACATTGTAATTTAACAACACCCTATTCCGCAATAATGTCGCCTGGTACACTAGGTACCAGGATGACATGTTTTTAATTTGGAAGGGACCACCAGCATTAGTACCGACATTTATTTCAAATATTTCCCTTATGACTGAATTTCTTGAGTTTACGTATAATCTACAGGAGAATGATATCAACTTTCTAGATATTCTCTTATCCAAGGATATTGTCAATCACAGGTATAAAAGTGTTATTTATAGGAAGCCCACTTATTCCAATGCATTTTTGCACTTCACTAGCTGTCACCCTTGCCATCAGAAAAGAGCTGTCGTGAAAGGACAGATGGTTAGGGCAGCGAGGATGATTTCTGATGACAAGGATTTTATAGAAGAATGCGAACACTTGGGGTCCATGTTTACTAATAGAGGGTACCCGCAATCTATGGTGGTTGATATCACATCTGAAGTTGTGTCTAAACGTCAAACAGGTTACTTTAAACCAATTTTGTCATATCTTAATGGTCACAGTGTAGTAGAACTGATTAATGTGAGTGACTCTCACAGTAAAGGTAATGATCATGCTTTTAGGATTAGTTTTTTGTGTACTTATAGTTTAGATCATTTGTTAATAAGAGGGTTACTTAGTAAAAATTGGGCCCTCATTATTGAGGATAGTGCCTTGTTTAATTTGCTTGGAGCAAGTCCTAAAATTATTTGTAGACGGGGACAAAATTTAAAATCTATTCTTGAAACTAAGCACCCTGCCAGGCATGTTAAAAACACTGGTATGACTAAGTGTGGGTCATGTAGACAATGTAAGTATGTCAGCACAGAGCCCAAGGTTAGAGTTAGAGATAAAATATACAACATTAGAGGTAAGCATAATTGTGATACTAGAAGTGTGGTATATTCTGCCTGCTGCGAGAAATGTACTGCTTTCTATATATAGGTAAAACCGAAAGGAAATTAAAGCAGTGCATTTACGAGCATTATTATGCCATCCGTAAGAAAGATACCACCAAAGCTCTGGCTAGGGACATCATAGAATTTACAGACCATAGTTTTAAATTTGCTATTCTTAAACACATTGTAATTGACGTAAGAGGTGGTTCTTGGCAGGTCCAGTTGGAGATGGAAGAGGTATTTTGGCAGATAAGAACTGCCACTTATATGTATCCTGGACTTAACGAGTACGTGTCCATTAGTTGCATTCTCAAACACCTCACTATGAGAAGGTGATTTGGGTTTTTAAGTATGAGTTCAGTCGGCTTTCAACTGTTTTAACAGTGTTAGTATTTTAATCTTTTGTATTGTGTTTTTTTGTTGTTATAATATTATACAGGTAACTAGAATTGTATTTTTGATTTAAAATGCAAAGTTTTTTTAAGAATTGCGCTATACAGCGCTTCCTTTTTTAAAATAATGTTGGTATTTTGCTATTTTTATAGCATTATGTGTTTGTTTCCTGCAGGGTTTTTTTACAGAAGGTTTTATGTGCTAGAGATTTATGTTGGGTGTCTTACTAACGCGTGCTGAGCATTGTGGTTAATTAGTTAATTGGCTGTTTGTTTGATTGTTATAAATGCTTGACTTAACTTGCTTGAATTTTGTCTGAGGAAGGAGAGACATTGTTCCCTCTGAAAGTGCTAATAAACTTGTGTTTAAGTCAACAAATTTTCTTGTGAATGCTCTTCTACAACCTCGCTTTTTTGTTTTTATACAGTTTGTTAGTTTTTTGAGTTTGAATTCATTTTTACAATTGCAATGAAGGTAGTCCAGACTTTCATGAAAATCATTAATGCATTCGTACACCATCATAATTAAAATACTCCTATTTGACATTTACTGCTATTTTAAATATTACAACAAAAACAGAAGTCTGGAAAGATCAGACTGGAATCTCCTCATTTAGGTACTGTTATTTACTAACCTTTGTTAGCTCACTGTTAAGTGCGTCAGCAACATAAGTATCCTACTGTTCTTTCCTGAAATTGTATAAGAAACATTGAATGGAATTCTGAGATAATGGAATTGTTAGCTAGGACCAAATTAAGGTCAGAAAAGCTATGAGAAACTGGCAAATTGCAACATTTCCAAAATGTTAATTTTAAAGCACAAATGTAGATATCTGTTCTATTTAAGTTAACAAATAAAATGCTATCAAATTATAAACATACAGAATTGTTATGATATTAACTGTAAAATGATTGCTTATTAATCCAGATATCTCAAGTGCCATTGCTTTAGAGGAATATCCCTTTTTTTCAGGACTGATTTACCCCTGCATGTGATGTAGCTATTATTAGAGGCATTTTCATGCTTGGTTCACCTCTTCACAGAATTTACTGAATCCCGCTCATCACACATAATTTTGAAACCATCTAGTACACTGAAACCCACTGTACATAACCAATATGCCAGTGACACCAATTATGTAAAGAAAGAGGACACACATCTTACATCTCCCCTTTTCAGAAGCAAATATAAATGACTTAGGGGGGAAAATTCTTGGCCAGCCTAACAAATATCAACATTTTACAAAATTTAAAACCCACCAAGGTGAGGGGCCTGCACCCTCCCAGACCCCCAAAGGTGGGGGCTATGCCCCCATACCCCCTAACTAAATATGCCATCTCTGAGCAAATCCCTGATAGTAGCCAAGCATTCTTCTCCCCTAGGAAAACATTCGCTACAATGTTTCTTCGATGGACAACAATTAGCTTTTGTCAAAGAGGTGTTTGAGCAAAAGTTTTTTTTATTGAAATGAAGTAGACTGTTTGCATAGTAGCATAGCTAGGGTGGGGGTGAAAGGGGCAACTACCCTGGGTGCAAAGTGCTAGAGGGTGTGATCAGATTGGTCATCCATCATCCTGATTCCCCTTAGTGCAATACCAGCTCTTACAAGCTGGTTTCACATTTGCAGTTATACCTAAGTGGTCTAACTGTAGCAACTACTTGCTACATTCTTCATTGTACATTGTATCAAGCAGTTTGCTACAGAAACATGTAAAAAAAACTTGTTTTTTTAACTAAACCATGAGTGCTGCAGTGCTCAGTGCAGGATATAAACTGTAGCAGGCAGTTTGCTACAATTTAAAAGAGATTTTTTTTTTAAGTAAAACCTGAGTGCCGTAACACTCCATGCAGGGTATAAACTGCAGCAACTGTTTACTACATTTATAGCAAACAGTTTGCTACAGTTTAAAAGAGAAGGTTTTTTTTAATTATTGTTTTTAAACTGTAAGATAAGAAAGGATGGTTGGGGGCATGACAAAGAAACAAGACATGAAAGGCTGGGGTAGGAGGGATGTGTGTATGTCCTGTATCTGGCACCTGGCAGGTAAGCCGGTAAAACAGACTTTTTTTTTTTTCATTTTTGCTCTTCACTTGAAGAGCTTGGTGGTATGGCACAGACTGGAGCATCAGAATTCCTTCTGTTTCTTTGTTTTATATTGCTCTTCACAAGAGGAACTGAGGGGCTAGAGAGGTGGGGTACTGGTTTGTGGGACAGGCACAGGGTGCTGGTTGAGCCAGCTATCCTTCTGCTTGTGTGGTAGAACTTTGCAATACAGTTCATTAAAGTCTACAGATTTTTACTTTAATATGTGATAATATTTTCTCCTCATTCTGTCACTTTCTGTTTTTAAACATGTTTTGAGTAGTATCAGGCATTCCTACTGGAAGTGGGAAGATTTATGTGCTAATATGTATTCAAGTTTTATGCTAAATATATGTCCAAATAAATCTACTTTTGAAGGTCTTTGTGCATACTTTAAGTCTGCAGAGTGAGAGGGATAACTTATGCATAAAATAATATTTCACTATTTTTACAACTCTATGACATAAAATGAGATAACATTTTATTTTTTTGTCAAAATTGAAGAAGTAGGTGTTTTGACTTCCCTTGAAGTTAGACATACAGTGTATCACCCTAAGAATTTCTGATACATGCATTTAAGAAATAAGGTTCTATTATGAAATGCTGACATCCTAAAAGCTGAAGTTCCAAAGGTTAAAATAATGCCCAAAAACTGTACCCCCAATATGGTGGTCAAGTCCTCCAGACCTCCCAAACTTACATATACCAACTCTACAGTCACACCAACTTGAAGAATGAAGAAAAGCATTTGACTATAAGCCATTTGTCTTTTTTTATCTTCAGGCTAATGATGCTTAAGAAATTCCACCTTGAGCATGTGTAGGGAATCCAAGAAGTATCCATATGGATGCAAGGATCATGAAAGCCAGGATAGCATGGCAAAACCTTTTGAAAATGGTCTGGTCCAAAGAGATACCTTTCTGTAAAATATTTCAGACAAATTCAAAAAAGTTATTCAGTGTAATGCTTAAGAATTCAGTACTAGGACAGGTATTCTACAATGTTCCTGTAAGTGACATGGTAAAGGAACAGGAAGATGAGATACACCTCTTGGAAGATAGTACCAACACCAGAAAAAAAAACAAACATTCTGGTGAGATTGCATGAGCATGTAAGGTTCTGTAGGCCTTTTCAGGTTCTACCAGAAGAAGCTGTCTCAGGTTCCTTCAGGTTTTCTTCTTCATCCTTTTCTCCATTCTTGGAAAAGTAACTATGGGTGATATTAGGGCACCAAGAGGAACTTTAACATGTTTTCAGTAGTTTGTTGTATGGAAACACACAACCCAAGGAATACAAATGCAATCTTGCATTATTATGCTTGACTGTACACAATCAAAGTATATGGAATACATAATAACGGATGGCACTGGATAACAACGTTCATAGCAAATGTTTTTATGCAGATACAATTGTCATCTTAGGGTTCTCCTTCAACCACTGTAGATAGATTATGCTGTTATCACTGACTTTTGTTAAGGAACAGATTATTATCATGTTTTCTGCTCTTTGCACAAGTAATGAGTAAAACAAATTATCATTGCCTTGTAGAGGATATATCATCTTTGCTGAGTTTTGTACAAGTTATACTGTCCATGCCTATATATAAGCCTGTAAATTCCTTGATATAGTAACATTTGTTTCTGCCATATACTAGATACTGTATCTCAGAAGAAGCATTCACTACATTATCTTAAGGACACATGGATCCGCGGTGGTGGTGCTGCGGTAGCGTTGTCGCCTCACAGTAAGATGCTGACCGGTTCGACTCTCAGCTAAATCGTCTTCTGCATGGAGACATGCGTGAATGGGCATACCTTCATTGAAGGTTGTGCGTTAGGGCTGGCAACTCAGTACATAAAAATCAACTGCCAATCATTGGCGGACCGGAGTTCCGCTGTGGCGACCCCTAACCGGGAAAAGCCGAAAGACACAACAACAACATCTTAAGGACACATGGAGAGGTGGAAACAACAACAGCTGGGGTAGTCTCTCTGCAAATACGCAGCAAATAATATCAGTCAGAGGCAATTTTCAAAAACAAATTCAAGGAATTACCCAGTTTAAGTTCAGCCTAAAGCAGTGGATGGGGATTTGGAAATTTACACCAGGCCTAGCACCTATGTTCCTTATGGACAGAGGTAGCTTATAAATGCCCAGCCCTCAATGTCCTATTGGATACAGGACATCATTATTCTTTTGGGAAAACTTGGCTAGGCTTAGAAAGGCCCCTGGGCCATTAGCCTAGTACCAAACAATATATGAATCTATGAACTATACAATTGTGGAAAGAAAAGAGATCAAACACATGGTAGAATCCCTTAAAAGTTACTTGTAAAAAATACTATGGTCTAGGAAGAAAACACCTAAGAAAAGAAGTAACGTGATCCCAAGATGTGAAAGAAGTACAATATTGAAGGTGTCAGGTGAATACGTTTTCTTAAAAGGTATCAGTTTAATAACTTGTATTGTATGGGCTGAATTAGGCTATGGTTTAATGCCTAAGCCCACCCAAAGTTAATGTTAGTAAAAGTTAAAGCCAGACCAGATTCTGCACTTTATATCCCATCTATTCATTCTTGCCACTTTGAACACAAACTGCTTTTGTTAATGGATTTGGAATCTGAAAGACTTATTTTGCAGCACTGTATTTAGGAACAGTGACGAGAAAGCAGCAGGTATTTTGAAGTGTCACAGTTATGATAATAGTGGTATTTAACAACAAAGAGAATAAAGGACAGGATGCTGTGTGCTGCATAGCTTTAACATAGAGCATCTAGGTGGGATACAATGCATACCCAGAGGTGAAAACCCAGAGGGTTATGTAATGCATTCCACATCATGGATCTGTGCTAAACTCTTGTTTAACACATTGCTTCTGATTATGTATGCTTTATATGTACAAGAAAGGGTTCCCTTATTAGAGCTGCATTTACTGCTTTCTGTGGTTATTTGCCAGCACAAGTGTAAATGTTGAGGACTGCTCCTGCATGCTGTGGCATGCTGAGCTGTAGAGTGACATATGCTGGCTTTAATTAGCAGTTATTACTTACAGCCAATAACTTTATGGCATTTAACTCAAGTAATATGAAATTCCACTAATTATACCCACATTTTCTTTTTGCAAGTAAAATAAAACTAAATCATGCTAGATATTACAGTTTCATGCAGCCTTTCATATTATAACATTCTTTATTTCAAAGTAAAATGAATCATACAATATCCTGTATATATTAGCACAAAGTGCTATGAGTATAAACTAAATAATAGAAACAAAATTCCAAACTTCAGGTTGAAGATTTTTTCTTAGTTTAATGATCAATGCATGGCAGTTTGTTTGTGTTCACCATTAATACTGAACCCACTGCAAAATGTATTATTCTACTACTAATTATGTGGCACAGAGAATAATTAGTGTCATTTATGCATCAAATTCAAGATAGCACATATGTACCTGAACATCTGAATTTTTATTTTTGAATTTATGAATATTTTGAAGCTGGTAATGTTTATTTTATGTACTCAGTATAGACTACAACAACATTCATATTGCGCTAAATACACCATGATACCAAAGATGCAACAGCTCAAATATGATAGATCATAAAGATATTTATCCCAGGATTTAAAACTACTGAATCATTTCATTTAGCTGATGCATTCCTAAAATCTTCCTAGGATTTTACAGACATATACAACAGCAAAAAGCATGGAAAAATGAGAGGAAAACATACCTGATTGGTCTGGTTGCTATTTGAGGCATCTAACAGAAAAAGGCTATAAGCCTGCAGACCATTGCATCATCTGGGACAAGACTGTGGCTCATCAAACAGGCCGTGGCCTGTTTCTCTTCTTGGGATTGGCGGTAAAATTTTGCTTCTGGTGAGAGAAGAAGCAAAGGAGTATTGTATCCCAACAGAGTGAAGCTGTGCTGAGACCAGCATTAGTAGTAGCCAGGCCATAGCCATTCATGTGACTACCCTCTTTTCATCATTCTTGACAAGATAATTATTTTTCAGTAAGTACTGCTTGATTTCTTTCTAACTTCAGAATATCTGCCTAAATACTTCATCCTTAAATTTTCAGGGTCTATGTATTAGTTTCCTCTCAAGTGTTTGGCAGTGCTCTGTACAGACTCAGACACTTTGAGTCACATTTTTCCTGTAAAAGGAATACATAAGGAAACAGCTCCAGTACTTAGTAATAATGACCATCACTCCTGGTATGTCTAAAGGTCAGTTCCCTGTGCTTTTTCCTATTAACCTAGTGAACTTGGGCATTCTAAGGCAGTGTAGCAACTGCCTCATGTACACAGACAACCCTCTCCTCTTACCTCCCAACACTCAGACTTGTGAGAGATGCATTATTTTTCCAAATTGGAAGCCATGCACTCTCAAGCCAAGACCGGAATAGCTGGTCACATCACATGCAACACATAGCCCTCCAGAACACCCACCATCACAGCTCTCACATAAAAACACAAACCACACACCCACCTTCATGGAGGCTCTCAATAGAATTCTACCCAAACAGCAGAGACCTCCAAAGCAGAAATGCACTCGACCACCACAACACAGCACAAACCAAAAAACACATAGCTCACCTGCACAGTGTGCCCCTCAACCTAAGTCCCAAAGGCAAAACAGCTTGCCCAATACACTAATCATAGGTGACTCGATAGTGAGGCACACAGATGTCCCCACTCACTATGTTGAATAAGGAGATGGTAATAGTCAGCTGTCTATCTGGTGCCAGAATCTGACACATAACATACGTACTCATGTCACTCCACAATAAGTACAAGTATGACTCTGTCACTGTCCATGTCAGTGTGAATGACCTGAGATGCACCTCCCTGGACTACATAAAAAGAGACATGGAGGAGCTCTCGGATTATATGGCCCAGGCAGGTATGACCCTTGCCCTGAGCAGCATCCTACCATCACACAGAATCATACCACAGTACAAGTAGAAAATGATTGACTTCAACAATTGGCTACATTTCTGGTGTCATTCTAAGGGGATCCAGTATCTGTCTGCTTGGGATGACATGACTGACAGACCTCGATGCTTTGCCAGAGATGGCCTGCATCTGTCACCCCTGGGTTTCCGGATACTGGCTAAGGTTCTTGCCATGCCTATAGTGCCTTTTTTTAGGTGATGTTCCAAAGACCAAATTATCATCATAAACAGCTATAAATAAATGCAATTTGAGGGTCATGTTGATCTCAAGATGCACTTGCTCGAAGCACTCCTCAAAATGGAGAACACTGACATTTGTGCTGTAACGGAGTCCTGGTTTAAAGCAGCAGAAAGCACCTCTGCACTACCAGGCTATAACTCATTCCACACCTTTCAGCCCCAGAACATGGACCAAAGCTCCAAAGTGGGTGGTGTCTCCATATTCATAAAGGATATGCACACCTCCAGACTAGTAGCCCAGCATAACACATCTGAGATACTTCAGATACAACTAACATTGGGTAAGATGACAATTCAGGTCATAGCCTGCTATAGGTCCCTAACCATGTCTCAAGGCTCTCACTCCACATTCTTAAGCACCCTGAAAACTATTAGGGTCCAACCCAACACTCTCATAGTAGGTGACTTCAACTACCCCTCCATCAAATGGGAAAACTACTCATGCAATAATACACTGGCCCAACACTTCCTGGAATTCATCAATTCGAATGCCCTGGACCTGCTCATTCTCACCCCCACTAGAGAAAGAAACATCCTTGACCTGGTTATTACTAACAGGGGCAACTGTTGCTGTACACTAATAGTCAATTCCTCCCTGGTTAGATTCTAATCACCATGGAATTCCACATCTCACCCACAGCCCCCGCAAAGCTAACCACCATGAAAAACTTCTCCAAAGCTGACTTTGGGCTATTAAAAACAGAAGTGGCTAACTTCACGGCACCCATGTCAATGGAAAAAAAGATGCGTGACTGCTGAATCATACACCAGTGCACTATGCGGATACGTACATAAATGCATGGAACTAGCCATACCCAACAGAACCAAGATGCTGTCCTCCAAAAAATGGAAGCCAATGTGGTGGTCCCCTGCCATTAATAAACTCTACAACAGAAGGAAGAAACTGTTGCAGAAAAAAGTGAAGTACCAAGACTGGAAAAATTCCCTTATTAGCCTAAACAAAAAGTTGAGATCCCTCATCAAAACATCTAAAGCCAGCTATGAAGGCAAAATTGCGGCAGACACTAAAAACAACCACAAAGCCTTCTATAGTTGTATCAAGAATCTCCACGGCAGTACCCAGGTTTTTGCTGAGTTACTGCACAATGCTACCTCCTATACTGAGCCAACAGATATTACCAACATACTGGCCGACAGATACAGTGCCAACTTTACCCCTCTCTCCCAACCCAAAGGACCAATCACAATACCAGAGGAATACCAGGCACCCAGCATTACTGCAGCACAAATTAAAGCTGCATTGTCCAAGGCCAAGAATACAGCTTCCATGGGACACAACAATATCCCTGGATGTGTTCTACATGAACTACAAAGTGAACTGGCACCACATCTGTGTGCCCTGTTCAATCATAGCCTCACCTCAGGCTTTACCGCTACCAAATGGCGCACTGCTAACGTCATTCCTCTACAGACCCTGGGAATTATTGCCCCATTAGCCTGATGTGTCAGATATATAAGGCTATGGAGCACATCATCATGGACCTAATTAACAAGGATATAGGGAATCTCCAAACTCTAGATTCCATGCAATATGTTTTTTTGAAAGGTAGAGCATGTCTGCTCAACCTGCTTGACTTTTTTGTATCAGTCACCAGAGCTGTGTATGAGGGAAAGGTAGTTCATACAGCCTACCTCCATCTGACCAAGGCCTTTGATACCATTCCCCACTCAGGAATTATTGATAAACTCACCAAACTAGGCATCATCCCCTAAATCACTAGGTGGATTGCAAATTGCCTCACAGACAGAACCCACAGTGTGAAAGTAGCAGACTCCAAGAAAGACTGCTGACCAGTCATGAGTGGAGTCCCACAGGGATCAGTCCTGGATACTCTCCTGTTTGGCATCTACTTCTCAGAAGTCCAGGCCAACACAGAGGGACTCTGGCTGACCAAGTTTGCAGATGACTGCAAGCTTGGAGCCATTATTATAGGTTCATAGGTTCATAGGTTTATACTAGGCTATCTGCCCTAAGGCATTTATAAGCCTAGCCCAAATTTTTGTGGCTTACACCACCCCTTATATGAAACAATACTGTGCCCATTAGTTTGTTGTGCCTCTGTCCAGCAGTGACACAGAGATGATTCCCGGGATAAACCTACGATCTTCCATCCACAGGTCAAGATTTCTCTTGAACAGAGCCAGTGAGGTGCTCTGCCTCACATGGACCGGGATTTTATTCCACAGCATAGGGAGTCTCTGAGTGATAAATCTATCCCTCCAGCACGTCCTATTTATATTCGTGCTAAGGTTTAAGTTGCTTGCTCTAGTGGATTTGGTGGATTTGGATTTTTTGAGGTGGAGCATGTCCATTAATTCCGGGTTGGACATGGCCTTGTATGTCAGGCACATGTCACCTCTGAGCAGACGGTATGCGACTGAATAGAGCTGGAGTTTCTTCAATCTGGCAGCATATGACAGATTTTGGAGTCCCTTTATCCTTTTGGTGAGGAACTTTTGGGGTCTCTCCAATTGCTGCAGATGTCGGGTGAGATACATCCCGAATGGGGCATTGTACTCGATCATTGGTCTGATAAGTGAAGAGTACAGGGGAACAATGACCTCACTAGATCTGGATGTGAATCCCTTCACGATCAGGTGGACAATGTAGAAGGTCTTTCTAACCACTTTAGCAACGTGAGTGTCAAATGAAAGGTCACTGTCAACCTGGGTCCCCAGGTCCCTGATAACCTCTTCTGTGCTTAGTGGATTGCCACCTATATGGTAGCTTGGGGTTACCTTGTTTTTCCCAAAGGGTATGACTATACATTTTTTGGCGTTTAACTTCAGGCCATGGCTCTGGCACCAGCTATCTGTTTCCGTGAGTCCCTTCTGAAGGATATCCGTGTCCGATGCACTTTCCACTATGGCGCCCAGTTTGCAGTCGTCAGCAAACTTTGTCAGCCAAAGTCCTCCCATGTTGGCCTGTACTTCTGAAAAGTAGATGCCGAACAATAGGGGGCCAAGGACCGAGCCCTGTGGGACACCACTTGTGACCGGCTTGGAGTCTGACATAGCACCAGCAACTCTAACCCTGTGGATTCTGTCCTTAAGCCAGTTAACCAGTTAACTCCCCAAGTGATGTAGACATTCTACAGAAAGGCCTCACAGAGACCAATGACTGGTGTTGAAACCATGGCCTTAGGCTCAATGCCAAAAAATGTGTCATCATCCCCTGTGGGAAAAACTCAGTTCCCACTAATTACCACATCAATGGGATCCCACTGAACAATGAAGGCGTTATAAGATATCTGGGGACACATGTTGATAGCAACCTCTCATTTGACTACCACATTGCCACTGTGGTCAGAAAGTCCTTCTATGTGGCACATCTCATTACCAAGAGTTTTGCATCCAGGAAGAAAGAGGTCATCAGTCTCTCTACTCTTCCCTCATTAGGCCAATCATCGAATATAATGCTCCATTTGGCATGTACCTCACTAGACACATGCAACAGCTGGAAAGGCCACAAAAGTACCTCCCAAAAGAGGATCCTAGGCCTTAAACACATGTCCTACGTGGACAGACTCAAAAAAAGAGGTGATCTTTGCTTGACATACAAAGCCATCTCTGACGCAGTTCTGTTAGAAATGTTACATCTAAATAAATCCCAATCCCTCCGCACCACATGCTCCAGAGACCTCAACCTCATTAACACTATCAACAGAACATGCTAGAGGGGACAGGTTCCTAACCCAGAGACTGCCCATGCTATGGAATAGACTCCCCATACATGTCAAGCAGAGCACCTCAATGGTCTTCTTCAAGAAAAATCTTGATGAGTGGATGGGAAATAGAAAGTTCACCGTGGGGGGGGGTAATTTGGCGGCTCTACTTGATAGAGGCACTGGGAACTAACGTCGGGCAGCATGATGCCAGGGCACTTCTATGGGCTAGGCTTGTAAAGGCTCCAGGGCCATTAGCCTAGTACACACCTATGAACCTATAAAATATAGTTGCCATTTTTATGAAAGTAGTGGTAGTAAAAGTCCCTGGGACTCTTAAGTTTTTGTGTCACAGTAGTTGATTTAATGTGAAAAGCATCAATTTGCTGGGTGGGAGTGATTGAGAGACACTCTAGGCATAATTGCAGAATGCTGAGAAATTCCATGACCTATAAATTATGGAAATGATGGCACAGTCATGGAAATTACTATTACTATTATTAAAATGAAGTCAATGATGGATGCAAATAATTGTAAACAATATAGCAGAGTGATTCAGAAATGCAGATATGTCTCAAAGACAGTTGCTACTGCCAGAGTTGCTGACCACAGTAAAATCTTGAAATTATGGGCGACAATGTACGCCAACCACCACAGTGTAAAAGACTCTGTGGTGGTTGGCCTACATTTTTTCTTTTGTAAACTTTCTTGTGATAGGACCACTTTCAGCAGTGATGTTTTCTTGTTTTTGTTTAATTATGGGAGACAAACTGTGAAAATATGTATTGGGTAGCCACTGCATTAAAAATTATCTGCATAAAAGAAATTATCATTGTCAGTAGTCACAGACGTGCACTTTGTCACCCTCAGCAGTACCAACTCATCCATTTATATCTAATATACTATGCCCTCCATGCCACAGAAATAGTTGACCACTACCATGTGGAATCATGCAAGAGATGGTCAGGATCTGTTGCCCTTATATGTAGGCCAGTTGGTTAAGTGGAGTGCATATCCCTATGGACATCAAGGTATGGATAGCCTTAAGAATATTGGCTTAAGGGGATATTATAGTGCCCAGTATGGGACACTGCAGGTATACCCACACAGAGGACATACATGGTTTCCATGCACCACAAAGAAGATTAACAATACTAGGCAGGCATTTTATGACATAGCCCAGTTCTATGAGGAACTAGGGGACATTGACAACACCTGCATTACAATAAAGACCCCACATAAGGAGCAGGGACAGCAGTCTATCAACCATATGGGGGTCCACTCAATCAAGTGCCAGGTGGTCTGCAATGCATAGGCTATATTACACAATGTGTCAGCAGGTCACCCAGGCAGTGCCCAAGACATTGACATCTGGCACACATTTAACTCATACCAGCAGTTTGTATGGGATGAGTTTTCCACAGGACCATCTTGTGGTCAATGTTGGATGGCTAAGTATAACAATTACAGGCCCACAGACCATGGACAGAAATACATACATGAATGTCCTACCACAGAACTGAGTCATTGTCAAATGTGCATGTGTTTGGCTGCTAAAAACCTGCTTCCACTGTCTAGATGTCTGTAATGGTGCACTGGATTATGTCCCTAGAGCATGCAGTAAAATCAGTGCAGTATGTACTATGTTAAAAAACATGTTGAAACACAAATGGCTACAGCAGGTCAAAGACATTCAGAAGGAAGAAGACCCAGAATCAGCAGCAGAAGAGCATACCTCTCTCGCTCTTATCAAAAGAATCAGGGACAAAGGCAAAATTAATAGGTGTGGGCAAAGGCCCAAACATTGGAAGAGATTTTAAAAACTGCTCTTATAAACTTAAAAAGCATGTAAAATAACAGGTTTTGCTTTAACAAGCATTTTCTGAAGGCCATGAAGTCTGAAAGTCAAATGTCTGTCATTATTTAATGACTGCAATACTAAGCGATTCATGATTTGCATGAAAACTACAATTTTTTCAAGGGATAGGCCAAAAATATGAGACCAAAAGTTTCACATTCTGCAAAATTCTGGGCAGTTGAAAAGTGACAGAGGTCTTTAGGGTCTATATTAGAACACCGAAGTTTCAAAACTTCGAGTGCTCTAATATCGACTGAAAATATCGAAGAAACAGGAAACCAAATTTTTTCATACGGAAAGAATTTGGTTGTCCGTTTCTGTTGCTTCGGTATTTTCAGCACTGTGGTGGAAAGTTACGGGTCGGGTTCAGGTAAGTGTGCGATTGTGTGGACATGAGGGTTAGGGCGGGTTAGGTGAGTTAGGGTTAGGGCGCGGGTCAGGTAAGTGTGTGATTGTGTGGACGTGAGGGTTAGGGCAGGGTAGGTGAGTTAGGGTTAGGATGCGGGTGAGGTGACTGTGCAATAGTGACAACCTTAGGGTTAGGGTTTGGGTTAAGGTAAGTGGATAGTTAGTGGTGTATGTATAGTTTAGTGTAGGGTTAGATGTAAGAGTTTAGGTGTATGTGTGTGGATTGCTGTTTGTTTAGTGTGCTTGTGTTGTGTGTATGTGTTTTGGAACAGCAAATTTTTTCCCTAGGAAAAAATTCGCTGTTCTGTATGTTCGATGTTTTAAATTTTTGTTGACTAGGGTTCGATATTAGAACACTCGAAGTTTTGAAACTTTGGTGTTCTAATATAGACCCAGGTATTTAGCATGATGAGGCCAGCAGTGGCCAAGTCTGCTTTTTTTGGCACAACTTTGAGGATCTTACCACAGTCTTAATGATTCTCATTCAAATGAATGTTCTTGAATGACATTTATTTTGTCATGCAATTCACCCATGCATACAAATACTGTCAGTCAACTTTGTGAACTCTATAAATAAGAAGAGCAGTCAGCATGCATGAGTGGAACAAAAGAATAATAACCACAGCATGGACATGAGTAATGTCTTGTAGTATTTATGACCTGTTAAGACACTAAAGTGGAAGACAACTAACATGTAGGTGCTGTGATCCCTGTGCAATGCTTTGGTCCCAGTGCTCAGACTCTAATGCCATAATGTCCCACCCTGCATATTTGAAGACAACTAACACGTGTAGGTGCTATAATCCCTATGTAATGTTTTGTTGCCAATGCTCACACCCTAGTGCCATAAGGTCCCACCCTGTATTTTTTGCATGGTGTAAGAGTGACACTGTGACTGGTCATACTACATAGCTGCCAGTAGATGCACATAACATATTGACAAAAACATGTGTCACAATGGCAGGGCTACTTTATTTCTCTGAATCATGACCTGGCTAATGGCCATGGCTTCTAATGGCATTGATAGTGACAGGGCTCCCAGGAGGTACCCTAAAGTAAGATTGTTCTGCTCCCAATATACAATGATCAATGGGAGCACTCAACTGGTGACTTGTGAAGCAGAAAAATGATAATGTGATCCAGACACATACAACCTTAAGAAATGTCTGAAGTCAGGATGGCTAGGAATGCGATGATAAGTATCTTTTAAATCTAAGGTTACAAAAAAATAAAATGAGGAAGAAAGGGTAAGAGATTATGTAGTGAAAGTGTTTTGAACGTGGACACTATCAGAAACAGGTTTTAAGAAAGATGTCCAGAACTGATCAAAAGGCATTTTCATTATTTAGTACTGGAAACATTTTTTAATTAAATCCTCTTCCCCACTGAGAAGGAAGAACTGTTTCTATTACCCCTGAAAAAGCCTGTGCTGTAGGACAGAAGAGAACAAAGGGATTTGGTCTGGTGGATGTGGAAAAATTCCCTGGAAAAGAAGGATTTCTTCCCACAGCCGTCGTTACCCCAGCTGAATAAGTCTTAGAACCCATTTGTCTGAAACAATCTGTTACCAAAGACAGAAATGGATAGTCAGATTTTCTGGAAGGGGATAAGGGACCACCATGGTGGAAGGGGATTTCAACGTCTCTTACATTGTCATTCTAACTTATTTGACTATCCTTTGTTTTGTGGGTTTCTGCTTCCTGTTTGAAATTTCCCTGCCAATGTTTTTTAAATGTCTGCTTACCACCATTTTGCTTAGACTGTTTGTTTTGTTTCTTGCCAAAATTGGATGAGGAAGCAGAAAAACCCTTGGAAAATTTACTGAAGCAGGGATGAAGAATCCAAGAGAATCCCTGTATCGGTGTACCCTTCTCATTACATTTTTGACTTTGAAAACTGGTTTATTTATTTGTGGAAGAAATATTTTTCTTGAGATAATGGTGTGAGGGTCTACTTGAGATGTTTGAAATTTCAAAACACTGACATTCATATGGCCGAGACCATATGATCATTTTAAAATCTCAAATATGTATAGCAGAGATCCCTATACAGCACAGAACCAGGAGATTTTCCTTTTCTGCACTGTAGTGCAATCTCAGAGTAGGAATATTTAAGTAGTAGGGGGTCTGGGGGACGCAGTTAGTGAAGTGTTTTTGCATGTTTTATGTTATGTAGGAGATGTTCAACATTTCAAAATGTCGATCATATAGTCTCGGCGATATGAAACTCAGCGTTTTAGAATGTCGAACATCCGAAGTAGATCCTGGTGTGCCTCCAAAGCAGACATCCAAAAAACCTGCACCTCCCATCACAAACCAGACAAAACATAAAACACAGAATCAGTGTGCCGCACAATCACAGCCCTTAAGGCGAAATAACATACTTAACACACTAGGAATAGGCAACTCTATAGTCAGGCACACTGACGTCCCACACACTAGGCTGGACAAGGAGAAGGTTACTGTTAGCTGCCTGTCGGGAGCCAGAATCCGCCACATAACACAAGTACTCAGGTCACTCCAGATCAAGTACAAATATGACTCTGTCATTGTTCATGTTGGTGTGAATGACCTGAGACATACCTCCCTGGACTACATGAAAAGAGACATGGAAGAGCTCTCTGATCATGTAGCCCAGGTGGGTATGACCCTGACCCTGAGTAGCATCCTGCCCTCACCAAGAATGATACCGCAGTATAAAGAAAAAATTATCAATTTCAACAATTGGCTAGGCTTCTGGTGTTATTCAAAGGGGATCTAGTGTCTGTCAGCCTGGGATGACATGCTCGACAAGCCTCATTGCTTCGCAAGAGATGGCTTGCGTCTGTCACCCCTAGGCTTTTGAATATTGGCCAAGGCTCTTGCTGCCCCCATAGTGCCTTTTTTAGGCAAGGCTCAAAAATCAAACTCACCTCCGTAAACAGCACAAATAAAAAAATGAGGGTTATGCTACTCAATGCCAGGAGTTTAAATCTCAAAATGCACGTGCTCGAAGCACTCCTCAGTATGGAGAACGTCGACATCTGTGCAGTAACTGAAACCTGGTTCAAGGCTCCACAGAGCACCCCAGCACTACTGGGCTACAACTCATACCACACATTTCGGCCACAGAACATGGACCGAAACACAAAAGGAGGGGGTGTATCCATATTCATCAAGGATACCTACACCTTCAGGTTAGTGGCACAGCATGATACCTCTGAGATCATCCATGTGCAACTAACATTGGGCAAATCTGCAATGCAAATTGTGGCCTGCTACAGATCACCCTCCATGGCCCAGGACCACCACTCTGCCTTTCTGGAGACACTGGAAAACATGAAGGTCCTACCAAACAACCTGATATGGGCGATTTCAATTACCCTACCGTTAACTGGGAATACTACTCAAGTACAAACTCCCTGGTCCAGCACTTCTTGGAATTTATCAACTCGAATGCCCTGGATCAGCTGGTAAACTCTCCTACCAGAGGTGAAAACATATTAGACCTGTTCATCACCAACATGGGCGACAAGTGTTCTGCACCGGAGGTCAACCCGTCACTGGTTAGATCAGACCATAAACTAATCACTATGGATGTCCACACCACACCACCACCCCCAACCAAGGAAACCACAGTGAAAAACTTTTCTATAGCAAACTTCACCTTACTTAAGACAGAGGTGGTAAGTTTCACAGCCACCATGCTAAAGGATAACAATGTCCAAGATGCAGGAACCTTTACAAATGCACTCTATGAGCACCTACAAGGATGCATGGAGCGTGCCATCCCTAGCAAAACCAAGACTCACTCCCCTAAGAGAAGGAATCCAGTCTGGTGGACCCCTGCCATAAACAGGCTATACAATAGAAGGAGGAAACTAGTTCAGAAAAAAAAGCAAATCCCAAGAAGGAAAGACATCCCTGATCAGTATCAGTAAGAAACTAAGGTCCCTCATAAAATCATCCAAGGCTAACTTATAGCCAAGGATTCAAAAGATAACCAAAAAGCCTTCTTTAGCTATGTCAAGAATCTAAGTGGCAACTCACAGATATGCTCTGAGCTAGTGCAAAATAGCACAAAACATACTGAACCTACTGATATTGCCAACATCCTGGAAGATAGATTCAGTGCAAACTTCACCCCCCTCTCATCCCCAAAAGGGTCCACAACAATACCAGAAAAGTGTAGTGTCCCGGAAATCACAGACGCACAGGTGAAAACAGCCTTTTCAAAAGCCAAAAGCACAGCGTCAATGGGGCCAGATGGTGTCACAGGCTGCGTCTTGCATGAACTACAGAATGAACTAATACCCCACCTAAACACACAATGGAGCGCATCATCATGGAACTCATTAACAAAGAAATTGGGAACCTCCAAGCACTTGACCCGACCCAGTTTGGCTTTGTTAAGGGCAGATCATGCCTACTAAACCTGGTTGACTTCTTCGAGACAATCACCAAGGCCATAGATGAGGGGAAGATGGTTAACACAGCCTACCTTGACCTCGCCAAGGCTTTTGACACCATTCCCCACTCAGGAATTATAGAAAAACTCACCAGTCTGAACATAAACTCCTACATCTCAAGATGGGTTGCCAACTGGCTTACAGACAGAACTCACACGGTAAGAATAGCGAGCTCCAGGTCCGAGTCTAAACCAGTCACAAGTGGTGTCCCACAAGGCTCGTTCCTGGGACTCCTACTGTTTGGCATATACATCTCAGAAGTACAGGCAAACACAGGAGGACTATGGCTAACCAAGTTCGCTGATGACTGCAAACTGGGAGCCATAATTGACTCTCCGGCTGACATGGACATTCTCCAAAAGGGCCTTACTAAGACGGACACCTGGTGTCAAAGTCATGGTCTCAAGCTAAATGCCAAAAAATGCATAGTCATCCCGTTTAAGGAAAATAAAACACCCATGAATTACCACATAGAAGGTAGCCCCCTTAATACAGAAGAGGTAATAAGAGATCTGGGGATCCAAGTAGATAGCAATCTCTCCTTTGACAATCATATTGCCAAAGTAGTTTGGAAATCCTTTTATGTAGCCCATCTAATTACTAAAGAGTTAGCATCTAGAAATAAAGAGGTTATAGTGCCCTTCTACTCGGCACTCATCAGACCCATCATAGAGTACAATACCCCATTTGCGATGTACCTCACAAGACACTTCCAACAGCTGGAAAGACCACAAAAGTACCTCACCAAGAGGATTACTGGCCTCAAACATATGTCCTATGCAGCCCGACTGGAAAAACTCCGGCTGTGCTCAGTGGCATATCGCTTACTCAGAGGTGATTTCTGCCTGACCTACAAAGCCATGTCCAACTCAGAATTGATGTACATGCTCCACCTAAAGAAATCCAAGTCACTGCGAGCCACTTGCTCTAGTAAGCTAAACCTTGCCACAACAATAAATAGAACATGCTGGAGGGATAGATTCCTGTCACAGAGACTCCCCATGCTTTGGAACAAAATTCCTAACTACATTAGGCAGAGCTTCTCACTAACACTCTTCAAGAGAAACCTTGATGAGTGGATGGGTAACAGAAAATATACACCTGGGATCACTTCACTGGCTCTTCTTGACAGAGGCTCAGTTAATTAATCAATGGGGCGGCAAAAGCTGACACACTCTTGCTAGGCTTATAAATGCCCACAGGCAGATAGCCTAGTACCTACCTATGAACCTATGAACCTATATCAGATGTACTCCATTGTACTTTTCTTAATTAAGTAGGTTCTAGTGCATTAAACAATAGCAAATATGAAATATATACATTTATAGAGGTGCATGGGCCTCAAGTATGGGAATCCTAAGTAAATACAATTAAGGGCAACGGTTTCCTAGGAATTCATGACTGGGACCCTTATAGACATTATAGCCCCAGCTGCTTCAAATCCAGGAACTTGCAGCTAGGAACTTCAGTGGTTCTTTCCCCATCCACCCACATGGCCGAGCGTCTGCTCAAACTTAAATGTGAGTTCAGGAACACAGTTGCTGCAATGATGGGATGCCACCAAGGTCTCACATTGGAACTGGTAAGTGGAGAAGTGAAATGGGAAGAGGGTTTTTTGTTTAGACAGTAACCAGTAGTTAGCTCAGGGTTGGGGTTGGGGAAGGGAGGGAGATTTTAGGCTTAGGCAGCAAATGGGAGTTAGCACTAAGGTAGGGTCAAGGAGAAAAGGGGATTTTAGGTTTAGGCAGTGACTGGAAGATTTTTTTTTTCAAGTAGGACATGGTTCTGACAGAGATAGTTAGGTTACTTGTACCACACTGTAATTGGGGTGGTGAGAGTTAGGGTATTTGCCAATATGTACAATTAGCTGCAGGGAAGTATATTGCAAATTAATGGTATGTAAGCACTTGATGTAGACCTCATGAGTGCATATAAGCAGATGGGGCAGACCACTTTTATCTTCTTCAGACTGTATCTCAGAATACATCTCACAGACATATAAGAACTGACAAAGCTACACAGGCGCGAAGAAAATTATTGGGAGATACCCTTTAAAATGTTTACTCAGTTTATTCTTTATAGTATGTATTTTCTTGAAGTATGTTCATACATACATTTTTCAGGAACACTATGTTGTGGGCCTAGCAAAACTAATTCATAAACAAGATGGATCATGTGGATACAAGAAGAGATTGCAAAAGCAGGAAGTCAGAAAGGCACATTAGTACCATAACAATGACAGGAAACAAACAACTAAAATACAAATTGGATAAATACATACAAGGATAACAGAATAAAAAAGATGAAGTAAGTAATTAATAGCTGCAGTAACCTCTTCTGCTCTCAGGTATTAAACCATGATTTACTGAAATCAGGAAAAAATGACTACACATTGAACCTACAGAAACTCTTTTAAATACCATTGGTTTCTTGAGTTCCCCCTTAAAACAGTAATCGTGCTTACTGAGCGTTACAACACTACAAGAGAGTTAAAGGGAAAACAAGTGATTCCAGCAACAAGAAAATAAAGAGCTTCAGGGTCCACTATTTACAACATATGTGCCTCCATCTGTATATACTGATCACAAGTGTAAACATAAAAAATTGATTTTAAAAAGCATTTTTTTACAGCACCAATAGGAAAAGTCAAATAGAGACAGAAGCAATATGGAGTTTTGTTTCCAGCACCAGAGCATGAAGAACTGATTTTACTTATCCAATATGTGGTTGAATAGGGAAACCCAATATGTGTCAGTAAAAACAGTCATGTGGAATAATACAGTCATGTGTTGTTTTTAATGCCAAGTGCCTCTATGAAGATTTTTTTGTCTGTTTCAGTGTTTGCAAAGGGAGATATAATTACTCATTTGTATATTTTTTTTTTATCTTTGATTGCTTTTTTATCTTCTGTCATTATTATGTTTCGCACATGTGTCAGAAAATTGAACTCCTGCTCACAGGGAAAGTCATGTGATCATCACTTACAAGAGGTAAGATACACCAGTATGAAATGTTATAATGGTTCAAAGTGCTTGTTGGATAACACTGCCACATGTTCCATCTTGTCTGCTGCACATCCATTATGCACCTGATCCCTTCTCTATATGCACATAATGATCCCCTAATTTTGGAGGCTTTTGCCATAGGAAAGGAGAAGAATGCCAGACGCCGTTTAGAAATCAGGCAACATATGTTCCCTGCATGCTGCACAGACATCAGCCTGCAAACATAAATTAAAATCTAAATCAGGAATATGTATGCAAATGTTTTCTTCACAACTACCTAATAAGTAATGTTTCATTCTAGAAATCATAAATAAATATAATTACTTGAACTGTTTATACTTGCTGTAGTTATATTAGAGAAAATCAAGCCATTTTTTTATTAAATGTTCTCTGTTTTCAGCTCAGAATGTTTTAGCAATCCTGTATTTGCCTTTAATTAAATCATGTCATCACTCACAATGAAGCTTCCTGTATTACTACAGACTTCTCTTTCAACATCTGTAATCAAATTATATACTCCATTTTGTTTTATTGCAGGCCTTTTTTAAAATCATGTAGCTTAAGCACTGCTGTCGAGTCTGTGTAAAACATTAGGGTGCAGTTTATTTTACTTATTACAACAATGACCTAAAGATATTATAAACTGATTCCCTGGAACTCCATAATTAGCAGCATAGCTACTCTTTTTTTATTTGCCAATATATTCATGAAGGGCTTGGAAATTATTCTGTTTTTAGTATCGAGAATTAAGGACATCTACACATGTTAACAGAAAACGTGTGGCAGAAGCAGGTTAAGTATGCAGTAGATGTATTATTAATGTCATCACTTGTATAAGAATCACCTGCATTTACGCAATGCAAAGAAGGTAAATGCAATGTTCATTCCTTTGTGGCACTAACAACAGTACACTGTGCTAACCATTAAAGTGTTCATGTTAGTGTTAACAAATGAAACTGCTTTAGACATTTAGGCTCATGTTCTTACTTGCAAATAAATACAAAACACTTTAACAGATAAGATAACCCATTATCTAAGCGTAATAATGCGCTCCAGGAATGGTCTATTATTTCCTTATAATGCCCTCCCAGTCAGGCATTATACATCCACAAGTTACTTACTTAGAGGATCTCATTCTGCTTCATTGCTGCATTATATGTAAACCAGTGCCCATATAACTTGGATTTTACTTGAAGTAAAAGCATTAACTGATACTGTTCAGTCTTTTGCAGCTTGCTTAATGGGTCTCAGCGTGTTTCGTCATTGTTTGGCTCTAAAAAATATAATGCTATACACAAAGGCACCTTTGTTATCGGGATCGAAGAATGCTGATTTGATGTATTACTGTAAAAAAACAATAGATGGTGAAATGTTACTTTTAAAAAAATGTACTGCTATATCTTGAAAATGGTTTTGCTTTGGAAAACTGATGGGCAAGAGCTTGTTTTTATGTAACCTAATATACATTATGTTTTTTTTGATCATAAATGTTTTATCTACTGTTCATGCCTACCTACCCTGGGTTATGGTTGAAAATAGTCCATGTTCACTTACCTGGGCAATAAGTATAGTTTTTGGTTTAAGCTACAAGCATTTATCAGCATGACCCTTATTTTGTTCTGATTGGTTAATTTCACTTCAGTAATATTGTTTTCAAAACCATGCCTAAAAAAGCACTATGGGGGAGGCAAGACCCTTTCCCAGCAGCTGAAATCCTAGAGCCGCCAGGTGCAAACTGTCTCTGGCAAACAGCAAGGTTTGTCGACCATGGCTTCCCAAGCTGACAGGAACTGGATCCCCTTTGAATCACACCTAAAACTGTGCCAATTATTGAAAACAATCATTTTTTTGTTTATACTGTGGCATCTTTCTAGGTGATGGTACTATGCTGCTCAAGGCTCAGGACATACCTGCCTGGGACACATACTCAGAGAAATCAACCAAGTCTCTGTTCATATAATCCAGTGAGGTACATCTCAGGTCATTCACACCAAAATTAACTATGACAGAGTCATAATGATACTTGTCGCTGAGAGAGCTGAGTGCATGTGTGATCTGACAAATCCTGGCACCAGAGAGGCAGCTGACAGTGACTTTCTTCTTGTCCAACCTGGTGAATGGGACATCTGTGTGTCTCACTATTGAGTCTCCAATGACAGTAAAATTTGTGTTTTAGTGTTATGCCTTACTGGCTTAGTGGGTGAGGCACTGGTGTCATGAGTGCTGCGGAGACTGTGCTAGCTGTAGTAGTTTTGTGTCTTGGAGGTCTCTGGTGTTTCGGTAAGTTTTTCAAGAGAACCTCTGTATATGTGGATTTACGTGTCTGATGCATACTATGTGCATGAGTAGCATTACTATGACCATATGTAGTGATGGGTGAGTTGACAACCCTCTCTGCGTTACCATTTTGAGTGAGAGAGGGCATGGATTTTCGATTCTTGGTGTAAATACATCTTTTGCACTCTGTACTAGAATGTGTTAATAGCAGAGGGTTTTCTGTGTACATGAGGCAAATCAACAAGGTTGGCAGGAGAAACAAGGGTAGCCAAACTGTCCATAATGTTAGGTTGAAAACTGTTGTCACTAGGGGTGACTATTCAGAATCGAACATGGAGGAGCTCAGTGGATGGATATTTCTGCCTGGGATTTAGGGAAAATTTCTTGAATTTAACTGTCTAGCTTTAGCGCACAACTGTGTGATGCACAAACAAGCAGAAATCTCCTTAAATGCAGGGCCTAAATACCAGAAGCTAAAAACTTGAAAAAAACTTTAAAAAGATTCAAAAGGACCAATGATGATGCTTATTGCAAACCCTAGACTGGCCTCCCTTTACCAGACAAGTCCCAATCAGCACAATTCTCAAGGTGCAGCTAGGCCCCTTCCAATCTAAGATGGCCTGGAAAACATGCTCAAAACAAACAAACCACTGCAAACAGTTAAATAAGCAGAATGCCTGTATCTGGACTATGCTACAGCTACTAGCTATCCTAGTTTCAGTGGGAAATACTAGAGAATGTGTAAAGCAGCAGAACAATAGCAGTGAGACACTAAAAAAAACATTTAAAACAGCAGAAAATAAGCAAGGAGGCTCTAAACAATGTTTTAAACAGTTAACAGATCAATTATTCAAACACTGCTTGGCAGGAAAACCAGAACAGATAGCTCAAAAACTGTGAAAAATATCAGTAAATACTTAAACAGGGATTTCATTGTTCTATGTAGTTTACTTAATGGCAGAAGGCCAGTTGTCTGTTTTGTCTGACTGAGCACTGTTGTTAACAACCTGCAGTTGACCCTCTTTTCTATTCTCCATGTTTTCAGGTTATCCCTATGCCCCTTAAGTGATTCAGCAGCTTGCTGTGTACTTCCTAATCAAAGCACATATTCATTTTGTCTACTCCTATGTTGGTAAAACACTACTTCCTCATGTCTAAGCTGAAACATTATGTTTCATTATGGAACTTGTGCTCTCTTCTGCACTGTCATATGTTTTCTTCACTTAAGTTGTTTAACTATTCCTTTTATATATTTGGTAGGCCCAAATCATATCCTGCTTTCATTTTCTTCCTCTAGGATGGGTAGTGTCAGCCTTTATAGCCTCTCCTCAAGACTTCCCTTCCCTTCCATTTATTACCCTATTGACCTTCCTCTGAGTCTCTCTCTAGTATCTTTTCTCCCGTTTCCCTATACATTCTCTAAAACTGAATGCAATATTCTAAATGAGCTCTCCAAAACATATAACAAGTGGGAGACCTGCATCTGTGTCCTTGCAGGTTATGCTACTGGAAGTGTAGTACAACATCCTTTTTCCCCTTGGATGTTGAATTGTCTGTCCATTCCATTTGGTTTGTAGTCACAGCAGTTGCAAATATCAGAAAATCCTGTTCTGTAGCTTTGAATTGTACACCCCTATCCCATGTGTCTGTGGCACCCAAGAGTCATTGCTCCTCAGTACCATACTTTGCAGTTTTCAGGATTTATACTCAACCAACATCTGTTAGCACCTATTGATAAATTTCTCAAGTAGGTTTTTCTAAAGTCTCTAGTAAGACAATACCCCTCACTAAACAGGGATCCCGATATTTATCTGAAAAAGTTGATCATTTTCTGTCTCATGTGATGCCACTGACAAATATACACTAAAGACTAGAGATTCTGTGACGTACCCTGTAACACTTTATCACTCTCCTCTCCTCTCTCAACAGTACCCATCTGATAGCAACCCCTTGTATCCTGCCACATTTTACCCCTTTAAGTGTTTTCTCTTCTACTGCAGCAGACCTTCATTATCTGACCAGCAATCTGTGAAATAATAAGCTGATGGAGTAAGTAAAGTCTCTAAGTATAGAACATCAACTAGTTAACCCCCCCCCCCCCCCAGCTACAACTTCTGTATTAGAACCAGAATATTCTTCATTTGTGATGATCTTCAGGGTATACAAATACGATGGTTAAAGTCCTATAGGTCTCTTATTTATTATAGTATCCATTTATTTAATGTTCAGTCTTCAAAATGATCATACTCAAAGCCTTCTATAGGCCTTCAAAAATGTTGTCACCAATTAATGTTAGATCATTAAAAGCACATAAATTGTCCTGCTTTTGTCAGTCATTACTCCCAGATCTTTTATACTATTCACTTCATGTAATAGAACATTACTTAATGCACAAGGATAACAACGTTTTTTTTCTTTAAACTCTGATTTCTTAGTCTTTATCCATCTGTCCAAATTGTCTAGATATCCTTGCATACTGTGGTGATCTTTCAGGTTTGTAACTGTGGACTCCACTTTGTGTCATTGTCAAACCTACTTAGCAATATATTACTTACATATGGAAAATCGACATTAAGAAGGTAAAATTGGTGGTGCCACAGTTACTACATTTTTATACTATAATTGCAAAGTACCTTGCTAAGGTAAGGGAAAACAGCTCCTCTACTTTACAAAAAAAAAAAAAAAAAAAAAAGCACCAAACCAGGCATGTCCAAGGGTCAGCTTCTGGTGATTTCTCCTGTCCACCTGGTGAATCTGGGCATACTGGGGCAATGCAGCAATTGCCTCATGTACACAGACAACCCTCTCCTCCTACCACCCAACACTACAACCTGTGAGAGATGCACTTACATAGCCAAAATGGAAGCAAAGCTCTCTCCACCCAAGATTGTGCTAGACAGTCAAGAGGAGAAGGTTAACACCCACACTACACCTCAAGCAACACATAGCCCTTCTAAACCCACACCACCAACACCCACATATAGCAACTCTAAATCCACATATGCAGAGGCCCTTAACTGTAACCTGCCCAAGCACCAAGGACCTCTGAAGCTGAAACGCAAACAAACACCAATCACAACCAAAGTGTCACATAGTTCACAACACCAGTGTGCCACCCAGCAACAGCCCCTAAGGCAAGACAATGTACCTAACACTTTAGTCATAGGTGACTCTATAGTCCGGCACACTGATGTCCTTCTTACCAGGCTGAACAAGGAGTAAATTACAGTCAGCTGCCTGCCGGGTGCCAGGATTCACCACATAACGCATGCACTCAAGTCACTCCACAACAAGTACAGATATGACTCTGTCATTGTCTATGTTGGAGTGAATGACTTGAGACGTACCTCCCTGGACTACATGAAAAGAGACATGGAAGAGCTCTCGGATCATGTGACCCAGGCAGGTATGACCCTAGCCCTGAGTAGCATCCTGCCTTTGCCCAGAATGATACCACAATATAAGGACAAAATGATTGATTTCAACAATTGGCTAAGCTTCTGGTGTCATTTAAAGGGGATCCAGTATCTGTCTGCCTGGACTGACATGATTGACATGCCACGATGCTTTGCCAGAGATGGTCTGCACCTGTCGCCCCTGGGCTTCAGGTTACTGGCTAAGGCTCTTGCCACCCCTACAGTGCCTTTTTTTAGGCAAAGTTCAAAGGACAAAACCACCACCGTAACAGGTACAAGCACGCAAAATCTGAAGGTAATGCTACGTAATGCTAGAAGTCTAAACCTCAAAATGCACTATCTCGAGGTACTCCTAAAGATGGAGAACATCGATATCTGTGCAGTAACTGAGACCTGGTTCAAGGCTCCAGAGAGCACCCCTGCAATACCAGGCTACAACTCTTACCACACTTTTCGGCCACCAAACCAGGACTGAAACACTAAAGGTGGAGGAGTGCCAATATTCACCAAGGATATTCACACCACCAGGCTAGTTGCCCAGCACAATGCATCTGAAATTCTCCAGGTGCAACTAACACTAGGTAAGACTGCAATCCAAATTGTAGCTTGCTACAGATGCCCCACCATACCCCAAGATTCTCACTACACCTTTCTAAACATACTGGAAAATATTAAGATAAAACCAAACACCCTAATACTGGGTGATTTTAACTACCCTGCCATTAACTGGGAAAACTACTCATGTACCAACACCTTTGCCCAATGGTTCTTTGAATTCATAAATTCCAAATTCCCTGGATCAACTAATCCATACTCCCACCAGGGGTTCCAATATCCTAGACCTGGTCATTACCAACATGGGAAATCGATGCTCCACACCTATGGTCACCCCTTCATTAGTCAGGTCTGACCATAAGCTAATCACCCTTAACATCCACATCCCACCCCCTCCCCCCCAGTAAGGAAACCTCCATAAAAAACTTCTCCAAAGCCAACTTCATGCTACTCAAGTCAGAAGTGACAAACTTCATGACACCCATGCAGATGGGAACTGAAAGTTTAACTGCTGAATCCTGCACTAAGGCAGTGCACGAGCACATCCACTCATGCATGAATCGTGCCATCTCAAATAGAACCAAGATGCTCTCATCCAAAAAAAGGAAGCCAATCTGGTGGTCCCCTGCCATAAACAAATTTTACAACAAAAGGAAGAAACTGTTGCAGAAAATAGGAAAATCCCAGGATGCAAAAAACTCCCTTACCAGCCTAAGTAAGAAACTGAGATCCCTCATAAAATCCTCCAAAGCTAGTTAAGAAAATAAAATTGCCAAAGATTCCAAAGACAACCACAAGGCATTCTATAAATATGTCAAGAATCTAAATGGCAATGCTCAGATCTGCTCTGAGCTAAAACAGAATGGCATTAAATATACTGATCCCAAGGATATTGCCAATATCCTGGCAGATCGATTCAGTGCCAACTTCACTCCCTCTCACCCCCTAAATGGCCCATCTCAATGCCGGAAGATTGCCAAATTCCAGTAATAACGGCCACACAGGTAAAAAATGCACTCTCCAAAGCTAAGAATACAGCATCCATAGGACCAGATGACATCCCGGGCTGTGTACTACATGAACTACTGGCACCTCACCTAAGTGTCATGTTTAATCATAGCCTCACCTCAGGTTTCATGCCCACTGAGTGGCACAGAGCTAAAGTTATCCCACTCCACAAGGGGGGATCCACCTTGGAGCCTGGAAACTACCGTCCCATCAGTCTGACAAGCCTTATCTGCAAGGCCATGGAGCGTATTATCATGGAACTTATAAACAAAGACATTGGCAACCTTCAAACACTGGACCCCACCCAGTTTGGGTTCGTGAAGGGCCGATCTTGTCTCCTGAACCTGATTGACTTCTTCGAATCAGTCTCCAGAGCCATGGACAAGGGTAAGGTAGTCCACACAGCCTATCTAGACCTTGCCAAGGCCTTTGACACCATCCCCCACTCTGGAATCATAGATAAACTTAGTAAGCTGGGCATTAATCCCTACGTCACCCAATGGATTGCTAACTGGCTTACTGATAGAACCCACACTGTAAAAGTAGCTGGCTCCAAATCCAGCTCCAGACAAGTGACACGTGGAGTACCTCAGGGTTCAGTCCTGGGACCGCTCTTGTTTGGCATCTACTTCTCTGAAGCACAGGCCAACACTAAGGGACTCTGGCTAACAAAGTTCGCAGATGACTGCAAACTGGGAACCATTATTGAATCCCCAAATGATGTGGATACTCTACAAAAGGGCCTTACAGAAACAGATGCTTGGTGCCAGAGCCATGGGCTCAAGCTCAATGCCAAGAAATGTATAGTTATCCCCTTTGGGAAAAAAACATGTATCCATGAATTACCATATAGGTGACAGTACACTAAACACTGAAAGTGTGATAAGAGACTTAGTGACACAGGTGGACAGTGGTCTCACGTTCGATAACCACATCGCTACAACAGTCAGGAAATCCTTCTATGTGGCACACCTCATCACTAAGGGCTTTTCATCCAGAAAAAAGGAGGTCATTGTCCCACTGTACTCAACCCTCTTTAGACCCATTATAGAATACAATGCCCCATTTGGTATGCACCTCTCAAGACATCTGCAACAACTGGAAAGGCAGCAGAAATACCTCACTAAAAGAATCACAGGCCTAAAGCAGATGCCCTACGTTGACCGCCTTAAAAAACTCCAGCTATACCCTGTCGCATATCGTCTACTCAGAGGCGATCTCTGCTTAACATACAAGGCCATGTCAAACCCAGAGCTGTTGGACATGCTACACTTAAAGAAATCCCAATCCATCAGAGCCACACGCTCCAGGGATCTAAACCTTGTCATCACAATAAACAAAACATGCTAGAGGGATAGGTTCCTGACCCAGAGACTCCCCAGACTCTGGAATAGATTGCCCATACATGTCAAGCAGAGTGCCTCTTTGGCCCTCTTCAAAAGGAACCTTGCCGACTGGATGGGAGAAAGGAAATTCACCCCGGGGATTACGTCAGTCGCCCTGTTAGACAGGGGTCCAGGGAAGTAAATAGTGTGGGAAGAAATAGCCAGGGAATTGTTATGGCCAGGCTTAGGGCTGATAGCCTAGTACCAACCTATGAACCTATGAACCTATACTCAGATATTACATTTTCTGTTCTGCAGCCTATTCCTAACCCATCTTCCTTTGAATCCATTAATGTTCATTTTGTTTATTATTCTCAAGATGTCATCATGGGGTACCATATCAAAGGCCTTCTCTATGTCCAAGTACACCACATCACAGGCAATCCTGAACCTAAATCTCCCCAGACTGCATGATAAAAACTAATTAAATTAGCCACGCATGATCTTCCTACATTTAAAATGTGTTGATATACATATTTACAAGATGACCACACTATGTATTCATTACTCAGCTGACACTATGGTGACTTGAGTTCTGCAATTCTAGAAGAATGGCACGTTGTTGTACTACACTGTCTTTTTTATCAGCACTATAGCCAACATTATGTGTATTATTGTTTGCTCATGTACAATTTTCTCATGCTCTTGTTCCAAAATAAATCCTACTAATTCACCAATAGCACCTCCCTTCTCCTCTGAAGACTATCGCTTCACATTGTGGGCATTCAGAGCCACATCAATAAGACCAACACCATTTATAAAGTAATTTGCCATGGTTGATGGAAAACAGTCCAGTTTGTCCCTAGTTTTTTTAGATGGTCTATAAAATAATACTATCTTCACTTCCACTTCATTCCATTTGATTTTAACTGCTATGGCTTCTTGTTCTCCACTTTTATGTAGTAAAACTGAATTTTACCTTAACCTACCATAAACAGTCATAGCTACTCCTTTCTTAATATTTCTAGTGGTATGGTAACCTTTAAAACCACATAACAGTGTTGGTCTATTAACAGCTGAAAACAATATTTCAGTTATTAGAACAATATCATAGTCCTCATCAGTTACTCTGGCACCAAAGGTGAAAACCTGTGATTTAAGCTTCCCAAATTTCACATAAAAAAGGTTTCCATTTTTGTGTCTGCTTTCTTTGTTCTCCAAACTCAGACCAGTCTTGCCCTCAGCACTCTTCTATAATATTCCCAAATACTGGGGTCAGCATTACTAACTGACAGTTCCTTGCATGCGTGCTCTCCCCTACATATGTAGACAGGGGCTACCATCACTGGTTTAAGCAGCCATGCCATATCTTCCAGGCTCCAGATCTCTGCACCATGGTGGGCTAATGGTCTTCAGCCAAAGCCCTATCATTTAAGCACCATCTCTGTCCTCAAAATGGGCACACCCATCTCCCTGATTGTGACATCAAGCAGCCAAGTCACTAATTGAACTCGGGTCACAAGGACTGTAGTCAGTACTTTAATCTTTATGCCACTGTGCCTTCCTCCTCTGACATTTTTATTCCACCTTCAGCACTGCTAACAATTCTGGACTGAGGCACAACCTATCCAAAGCAATCAGCTCTGCCCAGTTCCTTTTGCTCCTAAAGTCACCATCTCTTTCTATCTACAATTCCTTGTTTACTCCCTTATACAGATGTGGAACTGCAATTTTCCTTTCTCTGTTTGCTCTACTATTTGTAATAACCAGTAACTCTTTGAAGAAGGCTGTTATATTCTCCAGCTTTCTGTATCTTCAGTTATTTCTTTGGTCCTCCTGACTGTGTTTTCAACATTTTTCCCTCTTAAGTTATTTCTGCATATATAAACCACTACTAGTGAGTGCTTCCTGCCTCATGTGATCACTTTGGCCACAGCCTGGCTTAGTCTATCTAGAGGACTTTTGCATCATACCTTTACTCTGCATTTACTAACGTTTGTAAGAACCCCCTCACCCCATGCCATTGTGTCTTCAGCTTCTGCCTAGTTACCTTTGTGTGCCATTTCTACTGCTTCTAGGCTACTCCTACTTGTCCTGTGTTTGGGTTGTCCTTTCTCTGTCCCTTAGAATGCCTCAGTCATCCTTCCCTTTCATTTTTTGATTACACTCTTTTACCTATGTGCTGTCTGTATTAACCTTTTCTAACTCTCCTCTACCCTACTAACTTTAAGCTTTCTCTTCTCCAGTACGTCTGCATTCCCTCTTCCATATACCTCCAACAAGTTTACTGCGTCTTCTGACCCGTTTCTTTTCTTCAGTCTCTTTGTTCTGTCTGATCCTAGTAAAAGTCGCTTAATCTCTTCTTCTTCCCACTGCTCCTGTTCTATCCTTTACTCTTCAGTTTCTCAATATCTATCTACTTATTTATTTATTGTTAAAATAGCTTCTTATTTTGAGAGGCAGCCTCAAAAGGAAAGATTATGTGTGTGTGTGTGTGTGTATATATATATATATATATATATATATATATATATATATATATATATATATATATATATATATATATATATACGCATGCAGAAAAATATACAAATTTCCCTGACAATAACAAAAAATATATATATTAATGAGCAGAAGTATTAGAACGCACATATCCAGCATTTAGGATTAAAAAAATAGTAGGAGGTTAAAGGAAGCTATGGAAGATAGCAGAGAAGAGACATGAGGCATAATCACATAGTAGGGCACTCAATATAATATTCAGAAATAATATTTAAAAGAATAATCTAAAAAGAAATAATGTTCAAAGTAATAATCTACAACAAAATTTTATGTGGATGAAAATATATACATTCTGCAACCCTGATCATGTCCTTCCTTTCCATCACCTATTTCGTATCCTATCCTTGTAAATCTTAGGTTGCACTTCCTGTTGTTATTTCTCTCAACTTCCTGTTGTATGGGGCTTTCTGGCCTGAGTTCAGGGACTTACTACCTCTCATAGTCATGACTCAGACAGTGCTCTTACTTCAAACTGCTCCTGTCTCCCACTAAGTCCACTAAGTTCCCTTCCAAAGTCCTATTATTATCTATCTAAACTCCAAGACCACAAATCTTTCTGCTCTCTATTGTTATATATATGCACACACATGCACTAATACATACACATGCACACACACCCATGTATATAAATATTTTATAAACATAAATATATACACAGTGATAGAGAGCATGATTCAGACATCAGGCATGCCCTACAAATCCCCAGCTTAAGGGACTAAGCAACAGCTGTCCCTTTTTCATATCTATCCCACCCTTTCTTCTTTCCCCAAGCTCTCATTCCTTTCATAAATATCATCCTGTAACTTTTTGGTCTTTAATCACTCCACACACATATTTATCCTCCTATCTCACTTATCTGACTTCCTCCCTTGTTTCATTTCCCTACTTAATGGTCTATGTTGTCTGAATGCTAAGGATCTCCCTTCAGTCGTCCTTTTCGCTCGACAGGCTTGAGTAGTACAGAGCCTCACGCATTCACAAACAGACTAGAGTTTACAGATTTAGTCGCCAGGTGTGAAAACAAGTACAAGTCATTAAGTGACCTGTTTGTGGATGACTGCAGTATTTGCTAGGGAGGCCAGCATATACATTGTTCTACTGCCAAATGTGCAGTTTTTCAAAATTCAGTCAATGTTTTTATCAGTACAGTGCAGAAGTTTTTATTTCTTTACAATAGTGCCCTTGCCTTTCGAGACTCCTACATCTATGTATTTGTCTCACTCTTCTCTCATTCTACTTCAATATTCAGAAACTTCCTGCATGTGTAACATCACAAAAATTATATTTGTCAATAGCACTCTTAATTCCACTGAATTATATTATATATCTCTCACTTCAGGTAGCAATATTTCTTAGCTTGGGATGGCAAGATCTGCAGTTTTGGGGCTTTAAAAAATACTGGCTGATTACTGAATACTATAAAAATAATGTCCTTTAAAATCGTATAAAGAATATTGTCCCAGTTCTCTTCAATAAACACAACACACCGAACGACATTTGACAACCTTTATTAAAACTTCCATAATATAACTTTGATTACCAAATTTGTTAAATACAACAACACATAGTGTACAATGATAATCAGGACAGCGTACCTGCTCATCCTGCCCCAGTAAGCAGTGCTGATACCTTTGCTCACTTACTTTACTTATAAACATCCTTATAATGTTAGCCAGGACAGCATACCTGCTCATCCTGTCCAGTAAGCATTGCCCATACCTTTGCTCACTTACTTTACTTATACTCCCATCCAACATCCTTATAATGTTAACCAGGACAGCATACCTGCTCATCCTGTCCAGTAAGCAGCATCCATATCTTTGCTCACTTACTTTAATTATAAACCATACCTCCTTATAATATTAATCAAGACAGCGTACCTGCTCATCCGACCCAGTAAGCAGCGCCCATACCTTTGCTCACTTACTAAACCATTCATTAAATTACCTTCTAACCAAATAAGCAGCGTCCTTACCTTTGCTTGCTTATCTATTCAACAAAAACTCCTTGAAATGCACCACCAGACAACAGAGGAGGTACAGAAGAGGGCAAGCCTGTCCCTCTTCTCTGCCTTCCAGAATAAATAACCACAATCCCACCAATCCGCCAACAAAAAAGGGAGGGTAGGAGGGTAGCAAGTTCATGCCAAAATGTGATTACTTACCCAGCTACACTCATCTAAATACCTTAAGCTCCTCCCACACTTATCTCATTTCCTTTCAATCAGCTCTCCCACCATTTAACCTTTTCACCTCCCTAACCCATTTGAACTCCCATTAATATCAGTCTAACACCCCCTTGAAGATGTCCCAGGACAACTCAGCTTGTGCCAAGCCTCATTTGTCCCAGTCCCCTTCAATAAACACAACACACCGAATGACATCTGATGACCTTTATTAAAACTTCCATAACATAACTTTGATTACCAAATTTGTTAAATACAACAAGACATAGTGTACAATGTTAATCAGGACAGCATACCTGCTCATCCTGCCCCAGTAAGCAGTGCCCATACCTTTGCTCACTTACTTTACTTATAAACATCCTTATAATGTTAACCAGGACAGCATACCTGCTCATCCTGTCCAGTAAGCAGTGTCCATACCTTTGCTCACTTACTTTACTTATAAACCATACCTCCTTATAATATTAATCAGGACAGTGTACCTGCTCATCCAACCCAGTAAGCAGCATCCATACCTTTGCTCACTTACTAAACCATTCACTAAATTACCTTCTAATCAAATAAGCAGCATCCTTACCTTCGCTTGCTTATCTATTCAACAAAAACTCCTTGAAATGCACCACCAGACACCAGAGGAGGAACAGAAGAGGGCAAGCCTGTCCCTCTTCTCTGCCACCAGCCTGCCCAGGCTGTGTCCCCTCACCACCAACTTCCATCATCTAGCCATCCTTAGGGGATAAGGCCAAACATCATTTGGTGCACAATAATTACCCGGACATTACCAGCCCCTGGCAATTACGTAATGCTTACCAAAGCATCACCTGCCACTGGAGCAAGAATACTCAGCCCCAACCACCAAATTAAAGCACTTGTATATCACCTTTCCCAAACAATTCCTTTTACTTGTCTAATGATGTGCACAACCTGAAGAACTTTAAAATGCCATTTAAAAAACGCCTTGCCAATACCAGCTACCCATATCAAAAGTAAAGCACCTAAACCCCATGATGGCTTTAGCAGTCTGACCCCTCTTTACTCTATCAATACCCTTGAATGCCACCAACAATATACCAAACTGAAAATGCCCTATGCCACAAGTCAAAGCCAGATTATACCAGAATGAAAATGTCCTATGCTGCCTGGTCAACAAAATGTCTTAGCAGCATGAAAGAAATCCCAGGAGTACCCCGCGAAACCCACACAAACACAAGGAGGGCACGCAAGGCCCACAAAACTGGCCAAGAATCAAACTGGAGAACCTCTAGCTGTGAAATGACACAAACTGCTGCACCACTGCATCCCATGATTTTTAAATATTAAAACTCTTAATTCTACCATGTATTGTACATTATCCTGTATCACAAATCAAACCAGGTCATAAAACATAATACTTCTTCTAGAGTAAACAAAAAGTTGGTTGTGCTTCTTTCTTCTTCTTCTGAATCACTGTGCTTGCCTTTTAACCTATCCATTTCTGATTACTCACCCAATTATCCCCACCACTTATTCGACAACAAAGCATGATCTTCTGCGAACTCACTATATCTCACCACTGGAACTCAGCACACCATCATCTAGAAAGAAAAAAAAAACAAAATTAACCTTCAAATAGGAACAAGAAGGCTCCACCTTATACCCACCTATTCCAAACTACAGCCACTGCATTCCAAGACCCCATCTGCAAGAAAGAAAAGACATGTAAAACATCCAAAATACATAACACACTCCAAGAAATCATTCCGCGGCTTACTGTGGACCTCAAGGTTTGGCTGCAATGCTACCTGACCCATAGTAAGGAAGACCTCAGCTAACAACACAATGTGAAATTCAATTCTGATACTCCCCAACAATTTCAAGCAAACAAGACATTACCTTGTGACTACAGCGAAGAAAACACAAACAAACAACTCCATATTCAGCTGCATTGCTGGAAAACCGTGACCGCCTTTCATACCCCTCTATCAGCTGACACATTCCTCAGCCTTCAGTCTTGCCTGTTGAGTCCACGTTCCTTCAGCTCATGAAGTAAAGCTTGACTCTGCACATCCCATCCTCCACCTCAATGTTGTCTGTAAAAGAAAAGACTGTAAATACTCCACACTCACATATTCCAATTTCTTAATGACATTATGCAATCCAAAGGCAGCTTTTTTATTTATTTATTTATTTTTATTTATTTAACTGCTTAAAATGTACTGACCACCAAATACAATACAATATATCACCAGAACCCCAAACTGCTCAATGTCACCAACAAAAAGTCAGTGCCATGTCATCATGGCTAACTGCAACCTCTCTATCCCTCCAACTGACATACTAGTGGCCAAAATAAGATTTCTTCCCCTAATGTAATCCCATTATCTTACCCGCTATCCATTACAATGGAAGAAAACCTCTAATAACCAAACCACCGTTAATTACCTCAATACCACCATAAGACACCTTAAAGTAAACCCTAATCTCCAACTCCCGCTAAACCTGCACCATGTTAGGCTGAAACTCCAGATACTTAGCATCTCCAGATGATCTCCCATCCTATCATCCAAATACACCACAACCAGTTAAAATTGTGCCCCCACCCCCAAAAAGCTCCTACAAAGTTGTTAACAAATCATAAAATTCCTATGACCAAACCTATCCACCTACCCCAAGGACTAACCAAGTGAATCAACACAGAAGCATCACAATGGTAAACTATAACTTATTAAAAAGAAATAAAACCTGGCTGGCCTACCAGGGGCCTAAAACCAGTACCATGTAGCAATCTACATTCCTATGATTTTGAGATTCTACCCCACCTGTAACCCCCAAATTCTCAATACATAACCCCCCATCCTACATTACCTTGACCCAAACGTGCCTCCTTACCGCACCCCATTGTGCCTACTCCAACCATCAAAATCCACCCAAAGAATCCATTACCTTCCAAAGACATTTAATCAGTGGACTGACCACTGGTCACTGAGCACATGCCCATCTCTGACCTTCTTGTGCACCAACCATGTGGCCATGACATCCATTCAACAGTCTCCATCACCTCCGACTCTTCTTCCCTGAGGTCACCAATAGAAGCCCGCTGAAGTCTGCACATTCTCAATCTGTAAAAGAAAACTGATTAATCATCTTGCCTTACCAAAACTGAAACAGCTATGAATTGCCAACCCTGCTCCCCATGTCTACACTGTAAAACATAATGACTTTGACCCCCCCACCCCTTTTCCCATCTACCTTATGTATCTTGCCCTGACAAACTTAAAATATGAGAAACTAAAGGGTTTGCAGCAACATGAATTTACCGAATGATCTAAAACAGACCTAAACATCTGTCACCCCCCCAACTTTAATCAACAGTGATTCACCTCCAAATTGCCAAACATTGATAATTCTATACAAGCAGGTGAAAAGCAAACATATTGTCAAAGAGACAGATGGAGAAAATCAGGGACACTTCTAAAATATCAGTGCTATTAACTTGAGAAAGTGACAGAAACAGAGCATATGCATTACTATACATTTTCAGACATAAAAGAAGTCTATATCTCCTAATTGTTCATTCATGGTGTAATCCACCACCTTTCCTCCAAAAGACACTAATTGTAGTAGGATCATGCATGGCCCAGAGATAACAAAATGTAATGGGTTTGGCAAAATGCTAAACCAAATGTACCGTTAGACTATTGCCACAGCTTGTATTGAGAAAAAAAATACTACTATTAACATGTAAGGATACAAAGTCCATTACACAATGCCTTTTCCTTACATTGAAGACACTCTCAGAAACCCAGACATAAACTCTGCAAATGTGGATGTGCTGTAAGACACCATAAGCTGGAAACCCGGGAAACCCATAAACAATCCCTGCCAGTCTAGCGGATAGTGTCCAGCTGACGAGGCAACAAGATGGTAGCCAGTTACCAACAATATCCTTCTAAGCCCTAGGAACACTTCCCCTACTCCACCTAGAGCCGTAGGTCAGTCAGAATTTCCTACTCAGTCTTGATGCCATCAAGGAGGAAAAAAATTAGCATTAATTTAAGATTGCTGGTAACCCCCATATAAAATTAAAATGGATGACTGCAGTCACCACCACGCTTGCATAGCTCATTCATCACCTCAGGAACCCAAAGCCCACAAAAAATATTTGCTGTTCTCCCCCCATCAACCAGCCTGCAAAAACCTCCACACAAAAACACCACCACGAAAAGAACGTTTTTCAAAATGCCAAGTCCATTCCCAACTAGAAAACTCTCAAATCCACATGAAATTAGACACTATCAGTGATATCAAACATATTACAAAACATACTATTAAGCATATTACAAACATACTATTTCCCCAAAGGTTCACTTTATACATTTATGAAGCATTGTGGTATGATGTTCAATTGTATGTCACTATTTAGTACTTCAAACCTCAATGCGTTGTCAGAAACCACAAATTTTGTGGAGAACAAACTAAAATTATTAGGCAAAATTTGAACATTCTTCAAAATTGAACAGTTGAGAGGTATGTTCGCGGGCACATACTCACCACCCTCCCTTGACAAAAGTGCATCCACAGTCAAACTCCATTCCCTCAACACCCCACCCCCTAGTGAAGTTCTTAATTTAACTTAAATAGCTTACCTGCTGATTTGTTCCTTCACAGCAATACTTACTGTATGTTGTGCGAGCACAATATCCTGACTACGAACCCATGCTACAAACCAACAAGTGGGCATTTTACTTCTGAACCTGCTTTGTGCTTGCATGCACTGCTTGAACCACATGAAGTCTGAAACTCCATTCATCTTCACACTTCCTTTGGCACAACTTAGAAAATCACAAACACTCCTTGTGTAACCGATCAACATGATGCAAAATCTGATCATCCCAGAAACTCTTCAAATACAAACCTCAAGGCCGTGAGCTGATGTCACGGAGTGTGCAAACCAAAGCCAAGCATTCTAAAAGTTACTGACTTGCCGACAACTATCCCACTTTCTTTTTAATATATATATATATTTTTTTATAAATCACACCAAGCACTCCTGGCATTCACCCCCCCCCCCCCCCAGCACCTGAGTGCGCCTTGAGCCCAATGCATGCCAGTTGGCCAACACAAAACCGGAACCACAAGGTACAACTTTTACTACAGAAGCCCCCACACCTTCCCAAGCAAACGTGACCGGGTGAATTGCACTAACGAACCCGCACTCCTGCAACTGAACTCTGCTCTTGCTCCAGAGTTAGAAACCGGAACAAAGCCATAGCTAAGGGCAGAGCCAAGACCAGAAACAAACCACTCAAACATCTCTCATACAACAGCTGTTAAAAGGATGTATTATACCTTAGCCCAACAAGGGTATTCTCTCAAAATTTCATAATTTGTGACTACCTTGCCGTAACTGCAATACCATGTAAACAGATTAAAATAGAAGCAGAGTGTGGACCTTCAATACAAAACTGCACCATTGAGAAGTATGCTGTAGCCCCCAAACCTCACCACCACCAATGGGGGGGGGGGCTCAAAAATATTTGAAGTTAACGACTGACCAAAATCTGAACTTTGCCATCAAGAAAATCCACAACTCCCAGCTCTGGTACACCAAGCTTACAGTAACACTACAAAGCAAACCTGAAGCATAACACTGTGCCCCAAGACCATCACTTAAACTTAATCCCCCTGCACCAAACATTGTTAATCCAAGGCCCACCTGTCCAACAATACCTACACGTCATCTTGGACGTAAACTCCTCTAGCAAGCAAGTTCATGCCAAAATGTGATTACTTACCCAGCTACACTCATCTAAATCCCTTAAGTTCCTCCCACCCTTATCTCATTTCCTTCCAATCAACCCTCCCACCGTTTAACCCTTTCACCTCCCCAACCCATTGAACTCCCATTAATATCAACCTAACACCCCCTTGAAGATGTCCCAGGACAACTTGTGTTGTGCCAAGCCTCATTTGTTCCTTATATATTAAACTGACTGTTTTCTGCATGGGGGATTGACTTTCCTTATAACAATGTTCACTTCAATAGAAGAGAAATTAATAGTGCACAGGTACCCAAGCCCATTAAAATACAAACAAAAACATTAAAAACCAAGCCGTTAAAAATTTATGAAAACAGCACAATTTGAAAAATAGTGTAACTTTTTTTTTGCCATAGCATGTTCTGACATAGTTCTACAGCCAATAAATGTTATCTCTTGAGGTGAGTACACATTTGAAAATAAACCTAGTATTAGACATTCATGTATTCTAAATAGTTGTCAAGCTCATATTCCAGTTATCTAAAATTCAAATAAAATTGTTTTCATTTTCTTTGTAAAAAATTAAACCAATCTGTAAACGTTTCAGTACATATAAAGCAAAATTCAATCCAGTGATAAAACAGCTGACAGAGAGAATACTCCCTTTAAATTATTGTTTCTCAGCTCAGAATATTCATAGGCAAATCAATTTTAGCCCAAGATGCTCAAGTTGAACAAAGATGACTGCTGGTGTTGCAATCATCAGAACCCATGACAGCAAGTAAAATTCCTGCTCTATTAGGCACACAGTGCTAAACTCAATCATTTTTGGTTTGAGTGGCATATACATATTTTATACATTTTTTATCATTCATAATACAAAATTTTTGTTGCTGTCCGAAGAGAATACATTCCTGGAAAATCAGATCTTAAATATGCTAATCTGAAGGTTACTTCCAGATACAAACCAACAATATCATCAGCTTAAATCATTAACTGTGGTTCACTGAAAACTGAAGAATTAAAATACGGTGACACATATGTGCATAGCACCTTGTTCTCAGCATCATTTACAGCACAAGTTAGCTTCTGTGTCAAGTCTGCATGTCTATTTTGTGACCATATGGGCTTTCACTGGATAATTCTATCTTCCTCATCTTCCGCCCACATCTTGACGACATGCCATTATTTGAATGAGCACTCCTCTGAATTGCCTGTCAGGATGCATGGTGTGGAAGAGTGAATTTTTGTCTGTACTTTTCAATGGACATTTGTCCCATTTTGGTTAGGTTCCCTGGCTTGCATCCATTGCTTGCTAGGATAAGATCAGGTTCTCTCAACATTGGGAATAGAATAATATAGGTATCAGATACAGTGTGATTATATGAATGAATAAACAAATGTAAGATTCAAAGCTAGACACCATAGTCTGCAGCTTTTTACATCAGAAAGTGTATTCTAGTTTACTTTGTCAAAGTCCTGTTTGCTCCCCTTTATCAGTTAATCATGACTGATACATTCTGACTTACATAATCCACTTAAATCAGTGGGACAATGTTGACTGCATTATCACAAGATATTCTCCAACCAATGGTTGCTTTTCTGAACCAAGGACCCTACCACAGAGTGATACAAAATTAAACATTAATGATATCATTAATTACATCACTGCTGACATGTGGCAGTTTCACCCTCAAAGTGGCCACTCAGAAATATATTAAAAAATATTCTTTATCAGGTTCTCGACAACGGTGGAGTGTTACACCCCATCAGTGTCTTCCCTCAGCCCCAAATGACTGTTAGTGAACTAATAAAATCAAGAATATTTTATTTGGTTCCCAGCTAGGTGCATCTACACATTGTAATCACTTGCAAAGCGGCATATACTTACTTTCTCATATAATGTGGATTAAAATGTTGCAGTTAATCCTTGCAGTAAGTTGTTTTTTTTCTGATAATATATACACAAGTTCCAGAAAACAATTAAGCCCGGAACCCCTTTTTTTAAAGCAAATCCTTTTCAAAAGTATTCTTGCTCAGATAAACCTATCTTTATAGTCAAGTAGATTAGCATAATTTAATGAAAGTTATCAAATACATATACAGTTTACCTATATTGTGTATGTATATCTGAATGTATGCTGCTGATCACACCTGAAAATGCAGAAACAAATAAGAATGAATGAAAAATGACAAAGTCTATATTGACTGAAATCAATAAAACACAAATCTAACAAAGCTAGTAATAACTTAAGTCATTACTATAGAAATGAATGAAATACAGGTACCAAATCACCAAAAAAGACCCGCTTGGACCACAGTAGCTCGAGCAGGCAGTGTTAAGCAACTACCTTCACCAAATGCTGTTAGTATTAGGCAGCTACCTTCACCAAATGCACGGTAGTAATATACTAAAAGTGACAATAATCCACTTCACGATCTTATGTGAACACAGGTTTAATGCAATCACAGGTTTAGCGCTTTCATCCACCAACAAGTAGACTTCTTCAGAAGAAGTCTACTTGTTGGTGGATGAAAGCGCTAAACCTGTGATTGCATTAAACCTGTGTTCACATAAGATCGTGAAGTGGAGTGGATTATTGTCACTTTTAGTATATTACTACCGTGCATTTGGTGAAGGTAATACTAACAGCATTTGGTGAAGATAGTTGCTTAACACTGCCTGCTCGAGCTACTGTGGTCCAAGCGGGTCTTTTTTGGTGATTAAGTCATTACTATGTTATCAAGATTATGATATGCAACATGGCTATTCCAGCAGTTAAGACCCTGTTTATTCCCAAACTACCCAGTAATATAAGACTGTACAGTCTTGGTTAAAGGAGAGCTATATAGTTTGAGTGTTTTCATTTGTCTGGAATTGTGCGACCTTGAAATTATGCAGTATTAAGGTGCTTGTAAATAAAACCTTTGTAATAATTCTAAAATCGCAGACATTTGAAGAACAAATATTTTTAACACTGTGAAAGTGCTTATGTATTTTGTTTTGTTTTCCTGATTAAAATTTTATGAGCTAATCCGAACTTCAGCATTGCTTGGTTTACTTATATGCAGTTTTGGAATTATTGTTTTAAGTGGACTGTTTATCCTATCCACCTTTATCTTCTGTGTGATTCTAAATAAAACCTTTCACATGGGGGTTCTCAATATTATGAAAAAACACTTTGCAATTACTGTTTCTATTCTCTTCTGTTAGCTTCTTTTAGTCTTTGACATTATAAGATTTTTTCAGTTTCTTTCTTCAGACTTTTACATTTCATTATTTTTAAGTTTATTTAGACAGTATTGTTTCCTGACCAACAAAAAATGACTGGACGTTATGCTGTGTGGTTGCCATTACAGAAAGTTAATCCATCGCTACATTTTATTTTTTTGTATGAGGAGACTGCACCATTGGCTTTTTGTTTGTCTTTAGAATAAAATGTGATTATTGTATGAACATGTCAACTTTGGCTTATTAATATATAACAGTATATATATATATATATATATATATATATATATATATATATATATATATATACATACACTTCCATGCATATGAAATAAACATACAGAATGTAAGCACTAGGTCTGTTTGTATTTGTGTTTATAGGCTGAAAGAAACAACTTTAATGACATTGTGTGACTCGAATAAAGGTACCTCACCAAATCATAAAGCCTAACTTCAAAGAATTAAATGAATTAAGGGTGATCTTGTCTTCATGGTGCAACAATGTGAAATATTACAATCATAACTTGAAGTCATAAGTCATGGAATAGTACTGACAGAATAAAATACAAAAGGCATTTCAGTGAGCTTGAAATGTGCTCTTTAAATGGCCTTGGGGCAAGGTCCTTATCTACATTTTCAACTGCATAAATAAACCAGTGCTGAGTCCTTGGTTTGGGCACCTTGTGTATCTTTTGTTTCAGTAAACATCCTCTTATATTCTATCAGATTATACATGCACCTTCCTTTAAAGGAATAATATCTCCCTGCTCTGATACTCTTCAAGAAATCCTGCAAACAATTTGTGATTGCCTGTGCAAAATTATCAGTGCAATAACCATGAAATAAACTCAGGGATATAAAAACTTAATGTTCTGTCCTGGTGCATAAATACAATGATATTCATACTGCAGTGAAAACCTTATGTTCATCTGAACTATTGTATTATGCTTATTGGTTCTTCAGCAAGTCAGAAAAAAAGAAAATACAGCAAAACAGAGAAAACAACTCTTCCAACTACTAAATTATTTCTTTTTATATAAGTCACGCTCCAAAATTCAGTTCTTTATGTTAATATGCATAAAAAAGCAATGTCAGAAAGTGTTCAACATTTTGAAAAGAAACACTTTTTTCCTTTCAGAAAGCACATAACAAGAATATTGTGTCACAAAAGCGGCCACTCTGTCACATGCTATAAAAGCATAAAGCTGTCAACATTCAACATAACAAAATAGTTTCAGTGTTAAAACATGCAGGCTGAAGACATCATTTCTAATTCTTAAAAGCCCTGTAGATGTTCACAGTACTGTAGGTGATGCAAAGAGGATATGTATAAATGTGTCAAACTGTATATTTCAGTGTTTTCCATCATGGAAGTTTAAAAAGCTTCATTAATAGAAAATAAAACATTAAAACATTCCATTAGAAATACTACATTCACATGGGAGTTGTGTGTACTGCAGTGCTTACCTGAAATAAACCCTGAAGGTAAGCACCCAGGGTGAGATAGGATTCAGAAAAAAGTTGGACAGCATGGTCTTCCTCCATGGTGAAATTTATCTCCACATTTCATTCAGGTGGCCTGCTTGACATGCCACCATCTATATAGGGAGACCAACACAACTGTCCTATGACTTTGAATGCTTTATATAATGGATTGATTGCTTTTTCTGTTATATTCACACTGAAGAAGGGTAACAACTGAAAAGCTCTGTGTTCATTAATAAAATCTTTGTGGCGGTTCTATAATCTGCAGCTTTTTCTGACCAGCTATATAGGCACAGTTATAGACAGACCTCCCACTTATGCGTCAACATACTGTTCCTTTCTCAGTACCATTGGAAAAGCACATTGTGTCCTAGCATAACACTGTTGTGTCCATCATAGTCAGCAGTGACATGTCTACTGGTCGTTTTATCAGAATTATATCTTCTTCTGTGTCCCCAACTCATCATTAGACTCACCCTGTCCACCAGGGTGGTGTAGTAGCATAGACTTAAACCCCCGCTGCTGCTGCTGTTCACACTCAGAACACACTTCAGCAACATCTTTATCTGCCTGCTCTTCAGATATGGAATTTGGGTACCATTTCTGGTATCATCCTAGAGTCCTCAGACATAGACTGCAGCTGTACAATCACACTCATTGCAGTATTGCAAGGAAACACACCAAAGATTGTTTGACAACTCAAGCTGAAGCTTTTCCGAAGAAACTGGTGTTATATAGTTATATAGTGTAGATCTCATTGGTTCCAAACATGCTATTAGTAGTAAGGTCAGTTGAAACATCTTTATCAGAAATGGATGCGCACATACATATACACACGCGCACGCACGCACACACACACACACACACACACACACACACACACACACACACACACAAACACACACACACACACACACACACACACACACGCACACACACACACACGCGCACACATGCACATGCACACGCATGTACACACGCACACACACATGCACACACACACACACACACACACACACACACACACACACACACACACACACAGACACACACACACACACACACACACACAGACACACACACACACAATAAACAACGTGTAGTTTGCTGCAGAGGTGAGCATGCACATATGACTGTCATAGCAGCCAGTAACACATAACACTAATCTACGGTAACAGTGATATTTACATCAATGTGTCAATCTCAGGACTCAGTATTTATGTATGTATGTATGTATGCATGCATTTGTTTACCAGGTTAAAGCATTGATTTCCATGAATCTTTTTCAGATTCAGCCTTGGAGCATTGTCTCATTATGTGATTCACTCAGAGTCACACAATTAGGAAAAGGAGGCTGAGGGAACCAAACTCTCAACCACTGGACCACATTACGCAGCTTGTTAACAGCTTTTCAACCCTCTTCACTAGCTGCCAGACTATATATCCGTCACTCATACATCAAACAGAGTATTTGCAATGTGTCAGGAAAGTCATCAAGGCAACTGTGAAAGACACAATTTTTTATTGATTCATAAATGGTAGATGGCATTATGTAAGGTATTAGTGTTTTCTCCCATGCTGAGAATAGCTCTCTGCAAAGTGATCAATGTGTCCTGCATGGCAATGCCTGAAGGATGCCATATTTGATGCTGCATCCTGATTTTTGTGCCCACCTGGGCATCATAACCTTTAAATCATAGACAAATTACTGGTGTTAAGATCTCCCTATGTGAAACAGAAGAGTGTGTAGCTCAGCAACCACACAGGCTTGAAACATATACTGTCAATTTGTAATGCAATAGTAAGAATGATGCAACTTTCAAGGGCATTTGAATCTAACCAGGAAGATCACCATTTTTATTAATTTATTTTATTTAAATGTATTTAGAGGCGTAGTGCACTGATCACAGAATGACCAACAGGAGGATCAGCCTTTATTACACAAAACAATACTTTATTCATTAATATATGATAAGCATAATACATACATAAAGTTAATTACTACTAATTTTATGTACATATTTCATAAACAGAAAGAAAATAGGTTGCAGTATACTGCTAAGTAGCAATAAGATATTAATAAGAGGAAGGGAGAAGTAGAAGTAAGATAGTATGTGATCTATTTAGTGTCGTATGTGCTCAAATGAGAATATAATATGGGAAAATAGATGGAAGACATACTATTGATGCTAGTGGGTTATGTGACAGCTCCATAATTCAGGAAGTTGCATTCTGATTGTTTTCATCCCCTACCAGAAAATGTCTGTCACCATCAGCCACAGCTGAGTCTATGACAACATCTCCTGTAAGAAATGGAGGTGATGGATCCCAGCACTTATCTGCAAGCCTGGAAGCCATTAGGTCTTATCTGCATGTCTGTGAGTTAGTCTCTAGAAAGGCCACGTGAATCAGGCATGCCTTTTTATTAGTACTATATTGTATGTTTGTATGGCAATACCTATAGTGCCCAGGTTGATGTGATATGCCAGCTTATGGCCAAGTCATTCATATTTGTTATGTCCTGCCTGTTGTGATTGACAGTGCATCCATGGCGATCCACAGCATTAACATTTTTCAGAATGACTTCCCAGAGTCTTTCCTTTGTCACCTTAGAATGGGCAAGAATCATATGCAGGTGCTTTAATAGGACATTATTCTCGACTTCAGTAAAAATGTCCTAGTGATGTTTCTGTAATACACCAGTGCAAACTGAAAGTCATAATTTAAAAAATTGGCATTCCTTGAATAAACTATATGATCTATAACATGGCATCTCATAGTACATCTGCATTCATGCACACCCATGAAATAAATGTCAGCAATCATGTGAGTCCAAATGCTCAGTAATAAATAACATATCTACAAAAGAGTAACCTCACAAAAGTAGGATAAAGGAACACCAACAGCCAGTTTCACAAAGATAGCAATTTGAGGAATACCATACATTTTTCATTAAGATAATGCATCCACCTTTCCAAATAAACGATGACCATGAGCAGTTGTACATTCTACATGTGATACAGATAAATGAAGATACATCTTAACTTCCCAGCATGATGTGAGCATTAGGCATGGAGGTGAAAGAGTAAGGGCCACATACTAGGAGTAAGGGACACATACCATGAGTAAGGGCTGCATACTAGGAGTAAGGGCCGCATACTAACATTTTACACTTGTATTTCCTGATCTTTGAGGGATTCCTATAACTTCCATTTTGAATACGTTACTTCAGGCTTGAGGAAAATTATATCAACTATGGTGTAAATGTTCTCTGTAAAGTACTAAGAAAGGCTTTGTCACATACCGATATGACCATGTGCTAGCCTAGAGCACTACAAAAATGAGCTGCTATGCCAATGGAGAGAAATTTCAGAATTCCATCAGTCATTTTTTGCCTCAAACAATATCGCAGTGCAAACTGATAGAACCCTTCATAGCCTGTCAGTTCTAGCACATCCCCTTATCTTTCCATTAATGCAACCTACTGCTCTGTTCAGACGGAATTTGAAATTTCTCAAGTAGCAAACTGCCTTACCTCTGCTGGATCTGGTGTAGGTTCCTTTCTGGTACCTCAGCGGCATTGTGAAAATATTGTTGTTCATGTAACTTAGCCAGCAGTTCATTGTAACTTTACTAACCCAGCCAGAGGTGCTATAAATACGAACCAAGACACGATGTTGGAAAATTAAGATGTGGACAATAACTTTACAAGCCAGGAAAGGGGATCAAAAACAAAGTAGTAATGACATTCAGATTCAAAGGTCTAGCAAACATAAGAGAACAGCATTGGGAGGGAATTTTACCATTCACAATTTAAATCTGGTCATGACTCAGGACTCTTGAATGGTCATGGACCTCATTTCTCAAAGTGATGCATTTTTCTTGGAGACTCCATGCTTAAGAAATTGATCTGACCTATTCTTCTATTGGGAATTCAAAAGTAGCAGTCTCCACTCAGAGAAGCCTAAAACTGACTGAAATTCCAAATATGCTAAAGAAATTGTTAAAGGCTTCATGACTATTTGACCATTATTCATGCAAGTGTAAACAACCTTTTTGGGACTCTGTCATTTCATTTACATAAAGCTGTTTCTGCTATATCTGAAATCTGCCATGAACGTAGTGTAACAGTATAACAGTTGGTTGTAGTGAAATTTTCCCTTCCTCCAAATTAGCAGACTGCTATTTTATAAATCCTATTTTGTTCAACAAATAGCTGGGTGATTTTTGTGTAACAATATGATGTTAATCTCAGACTGGGAGGCCTTCTTACCTAATCCTGAATTCCTTTCCCCTGATGGACTCCATTTCAATTATTCTAGTGGCAAACATTTTACAAAACATCTTTGAGCTATTGCACATTTAGGCCTGTCAGAAATCAAATGATATCAGTACAAAACTGAGAGGAGCTAATAATGTTCTAAAGGATTATCATGCAAACAAGAAAACAGCTGGGCTTCAAGTTCTTCCTCATTTATATGACTTCAGTGTTCTGGTTATTACCAACGTCTGGTAGTATAACTGCATTACTGTCTTCAGATTTCATGAAAAAGGAGTGTCCAAGAATAAACACTTCAGTAGGTTGCATTGTCAGTTTTGCACATGGTTCATTTTTCACCAGGTTAGACACTTGCAACAACAGTGAGGTCATCATGGTTGCCCTGGAGTCTTAGAAAAGTAGTAAATCTATAAAATGAATTACCCGATATAAGGGCCTCAGACAATCCGGAGCAGCAAACAACATTTTTTCAAAATCTGGATAATATTTTAGAAATAATTGCAACATTATTTTATTAGGGGACTTTAATTACCTACACATAGGTGGGATGGTTGCTGTTAGCCATTCATTAATGAGAAGAGTTGATATGCTTTTCTTGCACAATTTTTGAACTAACTGATTTTCCAACGTATAATTAAAATATTTTGGTCCTGTTGATTACTGAGTGTGTCAAATGCATTTCTGAGGCACTCTCACATGCTCACTGGATAATTCTGACCATTTTGTTTTATTTTTCATTTTTGATCTCTTTCTCTAACATGGCCAAAACAACACTCATTGTTCATTATAATTTCTCATCCCTGAATACAAACCATTTAAGTTAAAATTTTATTCTGATTCATGGTTAGAAACTTACAGTTCAGATCCTTTGCATTGCTGGGACCATTTTGAATTGCAATGTACCTCCTTGTTTACCATTCAGTATGGTAATATAGACCTGAACATGGGTCTGTATTACCATATTGAATGGTAAAATTGCGAAAGCGCACGACAACAAACTTGTTTTTCTGGGGTCACGGTAAAGTGAGGATTGGAATATTTGCCCTTTCCTCACTGTAGTGTGACCTTGGACATATATACAATAATTAGAAGCTTCAGTCCTTGTGTACTCACTTCTTTTTGGTGGAATAAGTGTATCAGCAACTTGTCAAATAAGAAACAAAGGAAGTGTAGTCTATACAAAAATATTGAATTAGGGCCACCATAATGAGCTTCAGTGCAACCTGAAGAAACTGAAATCAGTCTTTTATGAATGCAAGGCAAATTATCACCAGTTTCTCAAAACAAGAATCCTAAAATTTTCTACACATAGATGAACTTTGTTCAAGGTAGTTACACCCATACTGGTCCTCTTTCTAACAATGACAATTTACTTAACAACCCTTTTAAAATGACTAATGCTAAACTGGTTACCAATACCAGTCTTCCAGCCCCAGTGTGTTCTCCTAATATGAACATTTTGCACTCAATGACTACTCAGGATAACACCCATTATAGTTCAGATTGTTTACTTTGCCCTTATGTTGCTGAAAACATAGTTGAGGCTTCAGTAAGGAAAACTAAATGTAACAGTGGCAGTTGATTGGATAACATACCTTGTATATTAATCAAACATCTAGGCTCACCTATGTTTGCCCCACTAATTATCATTTTTAACACTCTCTTGTGAAAATGCATTATTCTGTCTTACTGTAAAATAGGCTAACATCATTCCAATTTATAAAATAAATGAGAGTTGGTATTGTGGACAATTGTCCAAAAAGTCTAAATTCCTTGTTCTGCAAATATTTCTAAATATGCCTTTTGAACTTACTTGAGGGTAATCCTAGGGATGGTGCTGTGCTGGATATTTATCAACATAGCTTTCTGAATAAAATGTTCTATATCCACTTAATCAGTTTTTATGATCATGATAGCAGAACTGCGGATACGGACCTGGTTGTTACTGTGGTACATTTATCTTTTCAAAGCATTCAGTTCAGTTGTTAAAGAATGAATGATGAAACTTGGCATAAATAACTTAATATTAAACAGGATTAATTCAATTTATAACAAGCAATTTAATGTAAAAGTGAGTCATTATTCTCCTTGAGCTGATGTTTAATGGAGGTCCCTCAGGTGTCTGTTTTAGGTCCTGCACTTTTTAACAAGGTATTTGCATTTGACTGCCAAACATACATATGACATCAAGTTAATATTGAGTTTATAATGAATGACATTGATTATAATATATTCAATGACTAGTATAATTCCATGCTTGAATAAGACTGGGTTTAACATCAGTTTTAATAAGTTCAATTTCATACATTTTGGGTCCCTGAAAAATCAATCATTACATCTTCTTAGGAAAGACTTCTATGAGGAATACTTCTCTGTTTAAAGATCTTGATACCTTCATCAACCCCAAGCTGAATTTTAAAGCCAATGCTGCAGTGATAAAATCTAAAGCCCAAAAAGTATGTTTTCAATCCAGATGTTCTACTTACAAAACATATTTGTAACTTATGTTAGGAAAATTATTGGGTCAAATGTTATGTCTCCTTTTGTATGTGCTATTTAATTCTCCATGAGGGAGTATAAAACAAATGTACTAAACACCTAAGAAATGCTCGAAATAACTACTCTGAGAGATTCCAACTTTTGGGCTTATTTTTCCTTTACTACCTCTTTATAAGAGACCGATTATGTTCAGGTTCAAAGCTTTATACAAACAGGAGATAAGAATCTTGCTGGGTTTAGAGTTAACTTATTTGAAAAGATCATTATGAGATACTAATCTTCATTCCCATGTCGGTTCTTGTAGAAATATAAGATGCATCAAGTTCACTTCTTACCAAATTGATTGTTTATGGAATAAACTCCCAATTCATGGATATAACTCCAATTTTGTGAATACATATAAAACATCACTACATTCTTTGGATGGTCATTTAGCATACTCTGCAAAAGTAGAGCTTGTGTTCTAATATGGCTGTTGTAATAAGGTGTGTCATGACATCTATTTCTATTAGTTGATATTGTTCACTCATTCATCCATTCCTCATTTGTGCACTCAATCCAGTTCAGTATTGGGAGGGAAATGCAACCTATCCCTGCAGTCATGGTGCACATGACAGAGAAACCTGTCCTAGCAAGATAGAAGTATATATCTGGACACACACACACACACACACACACACACACACACACACACACACACACACACACACACACACACACACACACACAAATGCACACCCATGATCAGTGTAGAAGATCATCAGTAAAGCTAAGATGTGTCTTTAGAACTGGGAAATAAAGCAAACTACCCAGTGGAAACACAAGTAGGACATTCAACCTCAGCAAAAAAGACACCACTTAAGAAGAACTATAACATCCAGCAATGTGTAGCAGCAATGCCAACCAATGTAATTTATTGCCTTTCACCTGCCATTACTGTGAGTGTTATTACAGTGTTTTATACGTTTCTCTCCTTGGTCCTTCTCTGCTAATGGTCTGTGCTCAGCTGGAACTTAAGTGACTAAATACATACATACATACACAAATACATGCATGCACAAATACATGCATGCACAAATACATGCATTCACAAATACATGCATACACAAATACATGCACGCACAAATACATGCATACACAAATACATGCATGCACAAATACATGCATACACAAATACTTGCATGCACAAATACATGCATGCACAAATACATGCATACACAAATACATGCATGCACAAATACATGCATACACAAATACATGCATGCACAAATACATGCATACACAAATACATGCATGCACAAATACATGCATGCACAAATACATGCATGCAGAAATGAAGGTTTTCATTATTATTTGCATTGTCCCTAAGCACAAGAGCATATGCAAAGGCACATTGAATTTATACCTCACTTATGAGGAACAGAGGTGAAAAGCAGGCTATGAGTCTCACCTCTTTCCCATTTATGCACCATGTGGTACATCAGGCAATGAGCACCTTTCAGCGCTCATTGTTTCTGCAGTAGTTATGGGTTTTACTGCCTCTGGTTGTTAGCTCAAGGCCCAACCCTCCACAGAGGGTGCACCACACACACCTGCATGCACACACTCACACCTAGGGCCAAATTAGAGTGCCCAGTCCACCTACTACAAGCCTTTGGAATGTGGGAGGAAAAAGGAGAACCCAGAGGAAAGCCACGTGAAGGCAGGGAGGACATGCAAACTCTGCACAGAAGGCACCCCAGCCAAGAATCGAACTGGAGAACCTCTTGCTGTGAGGTGACAAAGCTAACTGCTACACCACTGTGCCACCCTAGGCTATGAGTATATATTTCTTTTTTCTCTGCAGGCAGTCAACACTGTATGGTTCTCTTCTGATGTTTTACTGGTACATATCAGTTTAATCTTAAGTATCACTGAGTCTGCATGCGCAAGAAACAAATACAAATTCAAATAAGAGGCTAATCAAGAACAAATATATATAGGAGTTTATGTATTATATGTATGATTGCTCAGTATTTTATGCACATCTCAGCTCTCACTTTGTATATATCTTTTGTTGCAATGCACTCTGACTTGCTGTTTTAATGTTACTGTATCTGCATTCAGTCTTACTATGTTCTGAATTCTGCTAAATACTCATTTTGTATATAATACTGTTGATTGAAAAACCTTGATTTATTTCCTGCTCTTTGAGCTTGGGTCATGGCTGAAGGGTCAGTAGACCAGTCCATGTACCTGGTGAACAAACAGTAAATGAATAAAATCAGCAGCAGTGGCGATCCAGTTTGACATATGACAACTATGCTATCCTTCTAACAGTGCCCCTGAAACTTATCTGATAATTCAGTACTACACAGTATAGCATAGGCAATACAGGGATAAAAAAGTAATCAGTAACAGACTAACATTTTTGGAGCTTTATCCATTATCCATCCATCCATCCATCCATCCATCCATCCATCCACAACCTCTTTTTCTTATTTTTGCATATGGGGTCAAGGTGGCACTTCAACAGTGACGATCACCTAGAGCCAAAGTTCATACCACTGTGTGGCTAGCCCTACTGTGGTTGTTCTTCCATACTACACACTCACACCTATGGCCAGTTTAGTGTGTCCAATCCACATACTGCATTTCTTTAGAATGTGGGAGGAAACTGGAGCACCTGGAGGAAACCCATGCAAAAACAGGCAAGACATGGCCAGTTACTGCAACTGCTCTTACCCTGCTAATGGGTGTGCAATATTTAAACATATCTAATACTTGGCATAAGATAGTTCATCAAAAATAATATGAAACTCATGGACAGAACTGATTCTACAAATCTGTAACAAACCCAAAAATGGAGCATATTCATTTCCACCTGCACTTCTATTTGTTTCTGACATCATGGGCAAACGTTATAATGTTTCTACTTATAAATGGGACAGAATTTTTCAGAGTGTAACACAGCTAAATGAATGTACCTTTTTTAATAGAATGATCATATTCACCTAATAAATATACCTCTCCCAAAAAACAAAAACTTCTACCTTCCTTAGCTATTAATATTTAAGTAAAAACACCAAAATCCTATAGAATTCCTTGGTATGAACACTAGAAAGGGTTTTGTTTAAAGTGCTAAGAATTTAACCAGTGATATGGCACCTGTCCCACATTTCTGCTTTTCTTTCTATCATGGAAAACCAGAGTAGAATGCAGGTGGCAAGCCATTTGTTGGTCTTCTCTGTTACTCCCCTTCGCAATATCCCAGTACAAACTAGAAAGACTGAAACCCCGGAAACATTACTTAAGCTAAGCTTACTTCTCATATAGTTTTTAATATTGCCTTTCCAGCTAGATGTAAGGATTTAATGGGTCTTTTTGAAAGTCTGATACTCCTACAGAAGAACATCTATATGTTTAACTCTCTACAGGTGTCTTCCTAAAATCAGCAAATATTCTTTCTGAAATGCATAAGACTGAAATCAAGAGCCTGAATGGACAGTTATCAGAAATAGACTTTTATGTAGGGGTAACACCACTACAACTGACATTGTGTCTGCACCCCCCTATACATCAGAAATGTACTTTTATGCAGGAGTAACCCCCACAACAACCCACCTTATGTCTGCACCCTCCATGCATCAGAAATAGACATTTATGCAGGGGTAAACCCCACTACAACCTACATTGGCTCTGCACTCCTCATACATCAGAAATAGACTTTTATGCAGGGGTAACCCCCACTACAACCCACATTGGGCCTGCACCCCCATACTACATCCTTCTGATTATATTCATGTCAGTGATCACTACTTCTTGGAGAAAAGGCAAGGCCTTTGCTGAAAATAAGAACAGGTTATTTTACTTTCAAGCAAAAGCTGACATTTCCAAACCAAAGTGCTCATTTCTGTCCATCCAACTGTGTAACCACGGTGGACCCAATATTACCACCCTTTGTGTTCTTTCATTTTTTTTCTTGCTTTTCCAGTCCTGAGTAAAAAATGGTGTTGCATACCTTTACTTTGTCATGCCTTTTCATTAGAGCAAGTTCTCCTTAGGTCTTACATTGCCTTCCTATAGCTGAACTTTTTGTTTAAAAAAAGAGCCATTAAGTTAGGTTAATTTTCTGACAAGTTTGTAAGTGCTTAAATCTTTCATTTCACTTGTAGTCTGCAAAATACCTATCACTAACAGCGTGTAAATAATGTGTCTAGTGTTCAGTGCAAATTTCACATTAAAGTGTCATCTCTGTCACACTACAGAAGGGTAAGAGAGTTGCAAATCCTATAACTGCCACTCATTTCATGTTTAATGTCAGATTATAAGATTGTTGTCAGACATTTATCAGCATCAGTAGAAAGTGTCTTGTCACTACTCATGACTTGAGATCAAGTGTACTTTATTAAAAGATGGATTTCGGTAGATAATGGTTAAGAATGAGATCACACGAATGCTGGAAAAACTACATCCATTTCATTGATGAGTGAAATCATCAGACAGGACTCAGCTTCTCATGTTTGCTGGAACAGATCTGCAAACTTTCCTATTGCACACTAGTAAAATTAGCCTGGAGGCAGGAAATGCACGAATAAAACAAGCTGTACCAGAAGTAGTTGAAGTTGATGTCTGCTGAACGGTGCGTTTTATTCTCCTGTGTTCAAGCAAAGTAATTAGTACTAGAATCCTGCTACCAGCCAAATATTTAGTCAAGCCTCTGGGTAGCTTATCGAGTAGTTTCTGGTTATCCATATGCTGATATGTAGTATATGACATTAGGACTATTTAATTTTTTAAATGAGTTTTTGTTTGTTTATTTAGAAGCAGCAGTTCTTTGCAAGCAATGAAATCTGTTGATGTGAATAACTACGTAATACTTAAATAATGTCTGTTAGCCTCTATAGAGTCTACACATAGCAAAACAATTGGCCAGCTGTTAAATGTTGGAATATAATAACTGAATTTAAGAGCATGATGAAACCCCATAAAACCAGAACTTATTCTATTAGTCGATTCAATAACAAGTTATTTTTTGTCTTTTTTATATGAAAGCTACCTGCCTTAGTTACATGGAGTTGACTTGCTTCTCCAGTCATATTTGGTACTGCTTAGTATTAATCACAGTCTAATCCATAAAGCCGAACTTGTCTATCCGTTGCACACTTAACAAATGACAGTGCTGTGACTTGCCCATGTTTCATGTACAGCTATTATTTTCCTTGTTGAGCTTTTTCTATTGTTTTAATAACTTACTCTGTGACAAATCAGCATCTACTGATAAAACAGATTCTCTTTTCTAATAGTTATCTAAATTTGTTTTTATATCTAGGTTTATTTGTGTCCCCACTGTCTACTGACAACTCTTTCTGCTTTTACGTTTAGATGGACAACTGAATGGCTGACTACTGACACTGACAAACTTTTTGACTCATTTCTCCCTCCTGCTACACTGTCTCCAATGTTTTAATCATTGAATGTATGTATACACCTCTAACTGTATGCCCAACTACCCCACTGTTGATATAGGTATAAGCTCACCACTCATGGTTGTTTTCCTGCTGCAGTTACCCATCCTATACAGGATCATTGAAAATGCAAGGCAATTTAGTCTTTCAGTCATTTACACGTTGCCACTACCCACCCACAGGCTGATCTCCTCTCTCGAGCAAGGCCAGACCAGTAAAGTAAGATGTGAATATATGTGTACCCATCTGTCAAGGCTTGCTTGGAGCTATTTATTAAACAGCCAGGTATATTATCAGGTTCCCACAGAAGAATTATTTTTAGTTTTGGAGAGCACCTTTAGGTTATAGGATCATTGGAAGTTACTAGGCTACTGGCCCTGAAGCCCTTACAAGCCTAGCCAAGAGTTTAGCCCACGTTCCAACAAGTCAGCATCCTATGCCACTGTCCAGCAGGGACACAGGTGGAATCCCAGGCATGTATTTTCTATTTCCATCCAGTTATTCGGGTTGCACTTAAAAAGGTTTAATGAGGTACTCTGCTTTACATGGAGAGGGAGTCTATTCCACAAAAGGGGGAGCCTATGGGACACACATCTGTCCTGCCAATGAGTCCTATTGATGCCACAGACCAGGTTGAGGTTGCGCATGTGGGTTACTCAAGTGGAGCTTGACTTACAGATATGCAGCAGTCCCATCAGGGTGGTCTGACATTGCTTTGTATGCCAGACAGAGGTCACATCTGAAGAGTCTGTAGGAGACTGAGTAGAGGGACAGGGCTTTTAGCCTATCTGTGTAGGGTAGATGTTTGAGGCCCTGGATTCTACGGGTGAGGAACCTCTGTGATCTCTCCAGCTGCTGCATGTACTTTGTGAGGTACATGCCGAAAGGGGCACTGTCATCAATAATGGGTCTGACAATGAAGAATACAGGGATGTTATGACCACCTTGTCACTGGATGAGATACCCTTACTAATGAGGTGGGCCATTTAGAAAGCTTTCCATACAATGGAGACAATACTGTGGTCAAAAGTCAGATTGCTATGTCCCTCATGACTGATTGTGTGCCTAGTACCTTATTATCAATGTGATCATTTGTAGGGACATCACTCTCCCCCAAAAGGGATGATGATGCATTTTTTGGCATTCAGTTTGAGGCCATGTTTCTGGAACCTATCATTTGTTTGGTTGAGACCCTCTTGGAGGATGTCCACATCACTAGGGGAATTGATGACAGCACCCAGCTTGCAGTCATCTGCAAACTTGGTCAGCCATAGCCCACTAGATTTGGCCTGCACCTCCAAGAAGTATATCTCAAACAGCAAAGGTCCCAAGACCGATCCCTGAGGTACACCACTTGTTATGGATCTACTACTTGAGGTGGCTTCCCCTATTTTGACTAGGCAGGTTCTATCAGTGAGCCAGTTTGCTACCCATCTGGTAACATATGGATTGACACCTAGTTGAGAGTTTATCTATTATACATGAGTGGGGAGTAATATCGAAGTCTTTGACCAGGTCAAGGTAAGAGGTATGGACCATCTTCCCCCTGTCTATGCCCTTGGTGACTGTCTCAAAGAAGCCGACCAAATTTAACAAACATGACCTCCCCTTGACAAAACCAAACTGTGTGGGATCAAGTGACTGGAGGTTGCCAATGTCCTTGTTAATGAGGTCCATGATAATCTGCCCCATGGCCTTGCCTTGTTATTTGGTGATGATGGGAGGGTCTGAGGGTTTCAGGGATGAGTGGGCTTTGGATAGTTGTTTCCTGGGTAAACTTGACAATGTCAACTGGGTCAGAGTAGGTTTTGCTGTCCTGAAAAAGTTCTGAGCAACGTTGAGTGTTATTTTTTAGTTTTCTAATGTAATTAAAGAAGGATTTGTAGTTGTACTTAGCTTCTCGTGCAATCCTTAGTTCATGGGCTGCTTTAATATTCTTAATAGTTCTTTTTAAGTTTTAGTCAATTTTCTAATGCTATCCCTAATTTGTGAGTCTTTAGAACAGCTGAACACTTTAAGGAGTAATTTTTTTTTGTCTTTTGTTGTAGAGTTTATGTTGGAAGACCACCATATTGATTTGTTTTTAAACTCCCCACTATGTTTAGATCTAGTGGGTACTGGCATTCTGTATATTTATCTAAGTGGGCATAGATTTTTTTTTTTGTGTGTATAGTTTCTTTCTGAAGAAATGTCTGGAGTTATGCTGGAATAAGTCAATGCTGAAACTTGATTATAGAATTTAATCCAATTTGTAGGTTTGGAATCTGAATTCCAACATATTTGTGTCCTCAGGGTTAGAGGTTCTAATATGAAAGTGACTAGTTAGTGATCCATCTTAACCTGGGAAGGAGATACCAGGGGAATGCAACATGAAGCTGCATTTATAAGGACCAGGTCAAGAATATTTTGCACACTAGAAAGTTTATTAATAATAAGTTCATGTGAGCTTTAGTTTATCAAATCTAGAAAATCTTGGGCATATCGTATATTTGAGGTATAGCCAGCCGTTCCGGTTATTGATTGGTAGCTAAACTCTCCCAAAATAATGGAGTTTTTATTTATAAGGAGTTACTTGATTAGATCTAGGAAATTTACATGAATTTCAAGGGACACAGAGGGTATCCTGTAATAGGCTATAAAGTGATAGTTGGTTTTGTGCAGAGTGAAATGAAGTTCAGTGAGCTTTGTTTGAGGATCCTTGGGAATCTGCAAAGAAAAGATATGATTCTTAGCAAATATGGAAACATAGTAAATGTAAAACCCAGATGTAGCCGGAGTGCTTTTTGAACATTTGAACCAAGTTTCAGTAATTCTACAGACATGGATGCATGCCATGCCGGGATATCCATCTGCTAAACTCTGCCTAAGAAAGGCACTATGGGCACAACAAAGGCTTTTACCCAGTATGTGGAAGCCTTTGAATGTGAGGTGCAGACCATTCCTGGTAAGTAAATAGGACCATTGAGCATCTCTTCTCATGTTGGCATATAGCGGATCCCCCCTAGAATGACACCAACTCTTTAGCCAATTGTTAAAGCTAGTGATCTTTTCTTTATATCTAGGCATCCTTCTTGGAGAAGGAAAGTTTTTTCTCAGGATAAGAGACATGTCTGCATTTGTGATATGCATCGATAGTTCCAACATGTCAATCTGCATATCTCTCATGGTTTTGCATGTCAAGTTGTTAATACTCACAGGGACCAATGCCATTTCATAATCATACTTGCAGCTGAAGGACAGCTCTCCGTCACCCTGTCTATGTCCAGTCTAGTGAGTAGATTGGTACCCCACTATTTAAGCATTGCACACCTTTGCACTTGGTATTTCAGTCACAGCTGAACACTTCTGTGTCTTTCATCTACAGGAGATTCTTCTAGCACAGGAGATGAAATGCTGATGTGTGTATTTCTGCAGAATCTGATGAGGTTACCCAGATTCCTGGAGATATGTCACAGTCAGAGGGCATAATGATACTCATTGTTGTCTCACTCCTGGGTGGGGAACAATCATCAACACAGGATGTCAGTATTGCTGACGATACTGAGTACACACTCCGGGCTCCAGATCAGTAAAAATATTATACCACATCACAATCTGGCACACCTCCAAGAAAGATTCACCAGGATTTAAATCATCCCATATCTAGTACACAGAACCATTTTACAAGTAAAAACATTTTACTGATTTGTCTTGCTATAGTCACTTTTTACATGCACCCATCTTACATGTCTTTTGTCATACTGATGCCAGTTATGTGAGGGCATGGAAAACAGATATCATGAAACGCTGTTTAAGGTGTAATCTATGGCAGTACATAATGCTTCAATGAGCACCAGCATATGTAGACCCAGATTTGCAGTCCTGTCCATGCCAGGAGTAAGGTATGGAAAGGAATCAGCTGTGCACATGGGTAATTTCAGAGGGCATCCTTAACAGTGTTGTCTTGAGATGTAACAAAACATGCTACTCCTCACCATTGACAATGATGGCTATCTACCTCCTGGACTGGCATACTTCACAGATCACATTCTAACATACTATACCTGCCACATGAGATTGAGCCTGCACACTGTCACCAGCAAAATTACAGCAGGATAAAGTCATAAAATGGAACAGAATCCATACCATGCAAGTATACAAGGGCTGCCCACCTCTCAGCTGCAAAATAACATGAGAAGATGGGCATGCAGTGTCTCCCTGTCCATGTCACAGAAGGATATGATCCCTTGCAGCATCTATACTTTTAGCCATCCCCAGTATCCAGCCCCCGATGATATATGCCCCATACCCATTTCCTGTTGGCAGTCTTGTATTATTGTGGCCCCCAACCCCTAAGCAACTACTGTCCTGTACCAAAATTCCCAGCCCATTTCTACCAATTAATTTACATTGACAGTGTGTGTTACTGTGCCCCCTATTACCCTGTGCATTCCTAGATGTCCAGTCCATACTGAGTTTACCTAATGTCTGATTCACAACGCAATCAGACCATGTACTGACCATCAGAGCCTTGTGGAAAAATGTAATGCATCACGTTTACTGTTTTTGCTCCATAAATATCATGGGCAGAATGTGCGGGCTGTATCATTTGGGAACCCCCAGATTTGGGCAGGCATCAATACCATATTTTCAGCAGCCCAACTATACCCTATGTGAAGTTTCAAGTTTTTCTGAACACAAGCAGTGTTGAAATTCATCTTGATAAAGACTTCTGGGTTTAATAGGGTAGCCAGCATCACTTTCAGAACACCATGCAACACATTTTTAGGGGGAGAGGTGCTATCGACATTGATAGTGTGTATTTATGTATGCATCATTATGTATTCGGCACAATGTGTGAGCATTTACCCACAAGATGACCCCCCCCCCATGAAATCACCAAACTGGAAAAAAGCATGCATGGTCAATGTGTACCACATGTGAAAATCAAGTAACGTGCCACTCATGCTACCTGGCACTTGGCAGAATAGTAGCCTTTTATAATAATGCATCTCTGGGACTGTGGGCAAGGGACAGAATTTATGCAGTATATGGCACTAAGTATCCTAGGAAACTGGGCAATGATGTACATGTTATTCATATTACTGACTGTCCTCTATAGTCTAAGAGAACCATATCAGCACAATAGCAATCAGCAGCATAATATAGAGAAAATTATTGAATATCATTGAGAAGAATACTAGAAAATACCCAATGTAGCCCAAGTTGACAGCTGAAAAATCCCTCTAGCTACAACAGTACGAGCTGCCCATACATTGGTATCCACAAGTACAGGAATGCAACAGAATCGTTAAGATTCACAATGTGGGCAAATTATGTTGATCGACCTCCAGGTGATATCGTAGTGCACTCAATGGTGATCTTTTATCTGGTAATCAGAGATGACACAGTAGGTTAGATACTGCAGGTAATGCTCATGAGCCTTAGCCTTGCGAGGCCATGTAACATGATCAACACTGCTGGATGATGGGACAATATATTTATGCAACACAAACTGTTGTGACTGTGAAGATATCTGCAAGCTTCTGCTTTGCCATTTTTCCATTTGTTTTTTTACTGATACTGTGGTACATAAAGAAGCTGCACAATCCTTCTAGAGATGTCTACAAATCACAACATTTTTTTTATTTGGTTCATTTACATGTCATTATGCCATTGTTTCCTTATGTGTTACCATTTACATCTATTTATGCACAGATTTGCATGCCCTGCATACTGTTCTGTGCAAGCTGTTATGTAATTTCTCTACAAATTCCAGCTACAGTTTCTTCATGTGCAGGTGGACCTGAAGACATCAGACTTGGATGAATTCAGGTATGCCGATAAAAAGCTGAAGGTGCATTTTCAGCCAATTGCATTTCATTAAAATGATCACCTTCTGTAGTTGCATTATAATTATTGTTGTTGTTTTTGTTTATTGTTTATTTTACTGCTATTATTTATTTTTCTGTTTTGTGTGCAGTATTCCATTTTGTCTTGCAACCAGCAGGCCTTTATTTAGTGACAGTCATTACCTTCAAACTCTACCACAAAAAGTTATCTCATAAAAATTTTGCAACATACAGATCCTTCTCTGATACTTTCTAGCCATTTTTCACTCTGCAGTGGTTTGAAAAATTTAAGAGTATATTAGCCTTATATCAATATAGATATAAAAAGGAGTGTGGATTTCTGAGGGCTTTTGTCTTTTATAAAGGTATATGTATGTTTTGACAATATGCCAAACTCATTTTACTGCAGAAGTGATTTTTTTAAATAACTGGTTATAAAACATAATACATATTCATTTTTCCTATATTAGTGTTAGTGTACAGGAATTATATGTCTTATAAAAACATTGTTGGCAGTGTACTGTTGGGAAAGTTTATTCATCAAATGGAATGAAGACAATTAGTCATAATTCAATTTTTTACAAAAGTTAACATCATAGGACATCAGTTCTAAATAGAGCTGAACTATTTTGTTAGCAACTGCATTGCCACTCCAGTATATTGGTACTGACAGATGGATTTAGCCTAGTTTCAGTATTATAGAATATCATATTAATAATAATAACAGAGGGAGAATGGTGATGATTTGTGGTATAATATCATTCTTACATTTAAAAGCAAAGTGGTACAACTAACCACAGACTCTGGGAATGAGATATAATACGTTTTATTGGCTTCAAAAATGCTAAAAGAAAAGTTCACATCAGCAATGCAATGAAATATAGAACACGATTACTGCATTGACAGTATCTTTTACAGAAACTGACACTGTACCAATAAAGATATAATGTAAATCTGACTCTTCTTTCTTAAAAAGACAACTAGAAATAAAGTATATAAGTAAATGGCAAATACAGGGAAAAAAACAGCTGGGAAGAAAATGACAAATACAAACCACAGATGGGGAGGAAAGATAAGGATGAAAACTATATATAAGTAAATGGTAAAATGTAAAACAACAGCTTGGGATGATGAAAACTTAAAATATTTTCTGTTGCCAGATTATTTACTGTAAGGACAGACATCTTGCCTATATGAGTTACACAATTTGAGGCTCTTTAAGATTAACCTGCAAGTCACGTTCTACCATTTATTATTTATTTTGTATCATTATTTGTTTGTTTATGGTGGAGGCAAGAGCCACATTAAATAAAAATAATGAACACACATACCGAAACTGGTAAAGTAAACCATTTATTTGCAGGTCGAACAACTAAGCGCTTTTGCCAATAAAACCAAAGGCTTCTTCAGAGTTGTTCAAAAATTCTACCCATACTGCTTTTATAGTCCAAGTTCTAATTAAAATTCAAACACCTACCCTCCATATTGAACAATTTCTTAAAAAGACAGTACTATGTCAAATTAATCAAATTCATAATAATACAATATCTAAAACATTTTTAAAATAAATCAAAATGTTAAACTCTATATTACATTGAAATATTACTATATTATTTTTTATGTTTAAACAATTTGATTATGCCTGATTTTAAAAACGGTTTAATGGAAATAAAATCATTCAGACCAGGATGCATTTAACCTAAGTTGCCAGAGGGATTCCGTGCATTCCAACATTAAATTCATGTCACCACCTCATTCATTAATGGAAACCCCGTCTATAACAAAAAACACAAACTTTGTAAAATTAATACATTTCTCTGAGTGTATATAGAGAGCATTATGGATGTCTTTATTCTTTATAGCCCTGGCATGTTCACTTATCCTGTCCCTTAACCTCCGGATAGTTTTACCAACATAGAAGCAGGGACAGGATAAACAAGTAGCCACATATACCACATATGTAGTACAACAATTGCTATTAGAAGAGGGAAACAACTTTCACACTGATTTTATTCTCCAATTGGCAGCCCACAAGTAAAGGTTTGACCCATGATAGTAGTAAGATTAATGCGATGGTTCTAGAATACAATGGTGTTAGTTCAAAAGTTGTTGATATTGTTAACCAATGTTGGGAACTGTGTTTCTAACAGGAGATGAGAGCCATGTTAGGAACAAAACCCCAGGTGTTTTTTAGCAGAGGGAGGAATGTTAAAAACATCTTGGAAAGGAAAAGTAACATTCCAATGTACAAATCTTGTATGTCTAAATGTGGAAATTGCAATCTATGTAGGTATATAAATGATGGACCTTATGTCTATATTCAAGTGAGTGATATTTCCATTCAATGCCCTGGTAGATGCAAATTGTTTAAACATAAAAAATAATATAGTAATATTTCAATGTAGTATAGAGTTTAACATTTTGATTTATTTTAAAAATGTTTTAGATATTGTATTATTATGAATTTGATTAATTTGACATAGTACTGTCTTTTTAAGAAATTGTTCAATATGGAGGGTAGGTGTTTGAATTTTAATTAGAATTTGGACTATAAAAGCAGTATGGGTAGAATTTTTGAACAACTCTGAAGAAGCCTTTGGTTTTATTGGCGAAAGCGACTAGTTGTTTGACCTGCAAATAAACGGTTTACTTTACTGGTTTCAGTATGTGTGTTCGTTATTTTTATTTTGTTTGAAGTCAGGTGACAGCTGTTCGTAATTTTTTTCAGTTTAAGAGCCACATTAAGCCCATGTTCTCATCTGAAAAGCTGGCATTCATGCAGTATCTGTCCCTGAGCTCCATTAGCTGTTCTTATGACCAAGAGTGCTGCCCAACATGAGTGCAGCCAGGAGTATGCCATCTATCCAGCAGTGCATATACTTTACAATTATTTATTTATTTATGCTGGGCCATTTTTATTACAGTTTATTTGTCATTGTTGTCATTGTTTATTAGTTAAATGTCGATTTTTTCACAAGGTTTGTAAGGGCCATACCACTCAACTGTACAGGTTTTCAAAGAATGTCCACATTTTGTCTCATATTTTTGGTGTGTTCCTCCTATGATCTGTCCCTTTCTGGCAAATAGCTGAGGATTGAAGTCATTAAATAATGACAAACATTTGAGTTTAAGACTCCGCATCCTTCAGAAAATTCATGCTAATGGAAAACCTATTATTCTATCAACTTGTAAGGGCAATATTTAAAATCTGTCCCTATTTGTCCCCCCATCATTTTAGGCTTTGTCCAGATTTTTTGCTCTAAGAGGTTAAGAGGTATGTTTTTTTTTATTTGCTTAAATCTGCACTTTCTGAGGTTGGGTAGAGTTGCATTTTGAGGGAGGGTGGAGCTTGAACTCTTGAACGCTTGAAGCTGGGCATTAATCCCTATGTCACTCGATGGGTTGCCAACTGGCTTACTGACAGAACCCACACTGTAAAAGTAGCTGACTCCAAATCCAGCTCCAGACAAGTGACAAGTGGAGTACCTCAGGGTTCAGTCCTGGGACCTCTCTTGTTTGGCATCTACTTCTCTGAAGTACAGGCCAACACTAAGGGACTCTGGCTAACAAAGTTTGCAGATGACTGCAAACTGGGAGCCATTATTGAATCCCCAAATGATGTGGATACTCTACAAAAGGGCCTTACAGAAACAGATGCTTGGTGCCACAGCCATGGACTCAAGCTCAATGCCAAGAAATGTATAGTTATCCCCTTTGGGAAAAAACATGTACCCATGAATTACCACAGAGGTAGCAGTACACTAAACACTGAAAGTGTGATAACAGACTTAGGGACACAGGTGGACAGTGGTCTCACCTTCAATAACCACATCACCACAAAAGTCAGGAAATCCTTCTATGTGGCTCACCTCATCACTAAGGGCTTTTCATCCAGAAAAAAGGAGGTCATTGTCCCACTGTACTCACCCCTCATTAGAGCCATTATAGAATACAATGCTCCATTTGGTATGTACCTCTCAAGACATCTGCAACAACTGGAAAGGCTGCAGAAATACCTCACTAAAAGAATCACAGGCCGAAAGCAGATGCCCTATGCTGACCGCCTTAAAAAACTCCAGCTATACTCTGGCACATATCGTCTACTCCGAAGTGATCTCTGATTAACATACAAGGCCATGTCAAACCCAGAGCTGTTGGACATGCTACACTTAAAGAAATCCCAATCCCTCAGAGCCACATGCTCCAGGGATCTAAACCTTGTCATCACAATAAACAAAACATGCTGGAGGGATAGGTTCCCGATCCAGACTCCCCAGACTCTGGAATACACTGCCCATACATGTCAAGCAGAGCGCCTCTTTGGCTCTCTTCAAAAAGAACCTTGATGATTGGAACACGTCAGTCACCCTGCTAAACAGGGGTCCAGGGAAGTAAATAGTGTGGGAAGAAATAGCCAGGGAATTGTTATGGCTAGGCTTGTATAGGCCCTAGCGCCGATAGCCTAGTACCAACCTATGAATCTATGAACGTTAGCCTACAATTCATATTGTCTTAGTTACATCCTAGCTCTCAAAGTAAACATCTGCCTAGTCTATGAAAGGGAAAGTTGCAGGCCAAAAGCTATTCATATTGTGTTAGAAATTCATTAGCATTGCTCAACCTGAATGTGTAGAAAATTATACCTGTTATAAACAAACATGAGGAATAATAACTTACAATTATTACTAGTTATGGCTTATCTATATAGTGAATGAAAGATGTATTTTTATAGTTTGCTATTTCAGTCCTATGTTGCTTTTTCCATAAAGTTTTTAAATATCTTTGATGATTTAAGGTGTCCCCTGCCCCCTACTGAAATATGAAACTATAATCAAAATGGTGCTATGCAAGAAGAGTCATGTAATTGTCAGACATGAAACGGCAACCCAAGACATGCAAACCCTAAAATGTTACCACCTGATCCCTCTCAGCACATACACGTATATGATTAACATGCTGCAGCCTGTATTCACAGCATTAGTTTGGGCTTTGTATTTTCCATTTACTGCTAATAAAAATACAACTGATCTTATACCACTGCCACATAATTTGAATTTAGGTTAACAGACCAAAAAGATCTGTGCAAATTGTGTTTTTTGACTAGTTTGTTGAATCAGTGGATGTCCCATTATTTCTGTGATAAACTGAAAAAGGATTTTTTATTATATCAAGAGTAGAGATGTAGCAGTGACAGTTTCTCTACATATGAGACTTTTGCCTCTTGAGAAAATCAATTGTTTTGACATTTTCACTGAAAGTAGTTTAAACTAATAAAAAACTACATTCACATAAATTTCTGTCTGTTAATTACATACACAGCCCTTCTGAGATCATATAACATCTGCATTTATTCTAGGCCCTTGAAATAATTCTGTGACCTAATAAACTGCCACAACATTAAACTGTAATTAGACAGTCAAATCCTATAATGTGTCCAAGCAAATATAATGCCATACCATATTCTTATACTTCCAAAGTTGTGATGTTTTAAAATTATACCTACATCCCTTGACCCCCCCCTCCCATCCCTATTATCTACCCTGACCAAGAGTACTAGGATTGGATAGATGGATAGTGGCACCAACCAAGGCTTCCTGGTGTTGTTGTCTAGATTTTGATGCACCAAGCTGGTGCTGGAACTGACACAGGAGCTCTAAGAGGTGCCAGCATCAGAGAATTCAGGTAAGATTTGTCCGATGCATCTCTAGTATCAGCCAGGCTGAAACATTCCACTTGCAAGCATTCCATTGCCTAGATAATCTATTACTACGATACTAACATAAACAAGTGAATTCTAGTCAAGAAGAGACCCACAATTGCCTTCAGACAATGAACACTTCAAAAGCTTAGTATAGTCTGCATAAAAATTAATCATAAAGGTCAAATAAGTATAACCTGTAAAGCATACATGCTGATAAGCACGTCCATGCACAAGAAGGCACAAACTGACTGGTTCCAGTGTTATTGTCTCATTCCAGAATAACAAAACAATAACTTGTCCTGTTAGCTGGTTAAAACATGTAGACAAAGACAATGTGATATGGATAGTAAAGAACCAATACTCCATCAGTGTGACATACTTCATATGAGTTATTATGATGAGGTCCCAGCTCCTTGAGGTGATGGCAGCTCAGGTGGATGTAAAAGATCCCACTGCACCAATCTAAAATAGTAAGGGAAGGTCTTCAGTACCCTGGCCAAATTTCCCCCAGTAGCATAAATACCACTTCAGGCCTCCCTTTAAGAGAGGCCACTAGATTAGCGGAACAAACCCAGTCAACAAAAGAACAAACAAAAAATTATGGAAAACATAGAAATCTTTCTTGAGATGAACTGGAAATAACAGAGGCAACAAAATTCTTCACTTTACCAATGTAGGGTTTGACACAGAACTTGTGGATTCTAGCCTCCACAGGTGACCCACAGGCCTCACAATGAGCTGCAATACAGTACCTGCCTATCTTACTGTGTAGTAAGATGCTATACTGCATTAACACGTCCCAAGTTTCATGAAGGGTTTTCTACTCCCTACAGAAGACATAAGTTGATAATGGGTGGGAAAGAGACTGCATTTGGGAAGATTCAATAAAAAAACTACAGGTACCAATTCTGCAGTTCGACAAGACATCTACTAGTGAATGTGTTATACCAAGTTGACGCATGGAAACTCACAATGTCACTGTGAAGTACTAATGGAAGTTGATAATTAAAGTGCTCATCAAAGAATACAAAAGACACGGCTGTTCATTTATCACCTTTCTAAATATAGAGATAAATATAGTATGCTCAATTTACAAGTACTACTAATATACATTCATAGGAACTCCATAGCTCTTCTGTGTAAAATAAAAGCTGCAAGGCATACCTGATCCTTACATGCAGGTAGGAGCAGACCTGCAAACAGAGTAATTGCACAAATTCAGCAATCAATCTGAATTTTAGATGCTCCCAGAGTGAACATATATACCCATAAGACTGCAAAATACTTCCATCCTGACCGGCATAGTAAACTACTGGAGTATGCATGCCATTACAAGGCGATCCTTAACTAGGTTTGCAGAAAAAAGCAAACAGTGTAGCATGGAAGATTTTTCTAAATACATATCCTCTCCAGTCTTCATGGTCAGGACATGGGCCAGGGATTTCTATACAAATCCTAAATTGCTTAAGTCTCTTGTTTTTTACCCATTTGTATTTCATTCTACATCCGAAAAGTTTTATTTTGTTTATATTCCTTTAAATGTGACTTATTTTTTAAACCGGATGATGTAGATGGTTTGTAGGACTGACCAAACCCACAACCTCTTGAGTGACTTGATAATGTTACCTGCAGAACAATGCTATAGCAGCTTTACTGCAAGCTTGAGCCTTCAGTGTAAGGGAATCCCATCCAATATTAGTAGGCATGCTATTTAAATGATCCAAAAAATAAAAGTCAGCACTGTAAGGTGTTTGTCAAGCAGCAGTTTATTAAAAACTGTTCAAAACATCACTAGAGGTAATAAAAACCCCTGTGAATGCACAAATTACACAAAATAAGGCTTTCCAATACAGTTTGGCAAAGTACCATGACTGGGGAGAGATTAATGGGGTCTTATCCTTGTGGGCATTGTACTTATTGCCCTAGAGTCTTTAAGACCAAACAATTTACCAGTAAAAATACAGCGCAGGTATATGATATTAAGTTTTTGGTGAATTGTGGTTCAGACTGGGTTGTTTACCTTGCCTCCTGCTCATGTTCAGCTTTCTATGTAGGGCAAACTTCTAGGCCATTGAGAATCAGAATTTCTGAACATATGAGCGATGTCAGGAATCACAAATTGACCAATGCTTTATACAAACATACCTTGAAGCATCCAGCAGCCTCTTTTCATTTCACTGTTACTGATAAAATTGGTGGGGATAGGACCTGCAAAGGCGGTTGGCATTCTATATTAAATTCCAAGGAGAAGAAATGGATAATTAAATTAGGCGGGCTTTTCAGCCCCAGTTTGAATGAGCATTTGTAATATTCTCAATTATATTCTAATTGATTAATTGAGCTGTCTTTATATACAACTTGGACTCTGCCTTAATTTATTAGCTTCTTTGCACTGAGGAAAGCTAGGTTAGCTGAAACTGGTTTGCTGCTTATTTGGTGTAATTTGGGCATTCACAGGGGGTTTTATTACCCTTAGTGATGTTTTGAACAGTTTTTAATAAACTGCTGCTTGACAAATGCCTCACAGTGCTGCCTTTATTTTTTGGATCATTTGAGCGATTTTGGGCTGTTGCACTTGCCATACCTGCGAGGGAGTGATGTTTGGCGTGCTATTTAAGCCATTAGCAATAACATAGGTTTAAATATACTCAAATAGGTCTTCTTTACTTTCCCAGCAGTAAAAATGAAATGATCTACCCATCAGGTTTTCCTGGGTTCCTGACATTTTTTATCCATGTTTGATTTCTCCAAATCTTTTGAATTTCTAATACCATTACAGGAATGGACCCTATTCCTATGTCAGGGCACAATTAAAATTCATGAAATCAGTATTCTTTCAATATTTGATGCTTGTAGCACCTGCAGTTTGCCCAGAACATACTCATTCTACAATTCATATGTAGTTACATGTACTGGTAGCATTGTAAATATGACTGTAGATTCTGTTTTTATGACACCCATTGTTCCTACTACTGTTGGAACTGTCTACAAATCCTGTGTATTTTATGACTTTGTGTCTCTCTGTATATGAGGTATTGTAATAGATAGGTGTAGCAATTTCAATCATCAATGTCACTTTTGTCTTTTTTTTCATGGACTATTATGTCTTTTATTTTCACTTCTATTTTTGAACGGTTGGTAATAGGTGATCCCATGTGATGTACACTTCATCAATTCTCTATAATGCTTTGTGGTTCATGTTTCAAATGTTTCTCAGTTACATCTATAGTGAAGTGTTTGCACAACCCAGATGCAACAATTTTGACACATCACTGTGCTTTTTAGTGTACAGGCCATCCCCATTTGGTGTATCACACTCAGCAGCAAGGTGTGCAAATGTTTCCATGTTTTTTTTACAGAACCTACATTTGTCTGTTTCTCTCATAAGTTCAATGGCCTTTCTAAACCAACATGTATATAGTCCATTATCCGAGGCTGCCAGTAATAACCTTTCATCCTTTGGTTTAAATTCACCTCTCCTTAACCATCCCTGCATCACATTCTGACCAACATGAGGTTATTCCAAGTGATCTGTATACTTGCCACTATATTTATGGCTTTTCCAAACTTTTTTTCCTTCTTCTTATATTCTTTCTTTTGTTTTTCACATTGAGTTGCTGTCTGATTTTTGTCTACTTCTGGTTTGATTTACATTCCCACTTGCCACCCAAATGCTTCTGCTAAACTAAGCAGAGGTCATCTTACACTTCCTCTCCTCATGTATTAAAAACTTTCATTATGTTTGAATCAGATGAGGTCAGCAGATATGTATGCAATCTCACGACTACAGATCTAAACATGTAATCTACTCTGAGGAGGCCCATACCTCCTTCAGAGCATAGAATATATAATCACAATACACACAGTAACCTTTGTATATAATTTGATAAGCATGGAGCATTTTTCTTCTTTTTCTATCCAAATGATCCAATACCTTCTGGGGCTAGTCAATCACACCAAAACTGTAAGTTCAAACTGAAAATTGGTTTATAGCTTGGACTTTATTCTTAGATGTCAAAGCTGTTTTCAAGATTTGTTTTATTTGTCTGAAGTATTCCTTTGTTAATGTTTTATTTCCAACCCTTCATCGGTTCACAAATATTTATATACTTCTTCCTGCTCAACTTTCTTTATATCACATTCCTGTCCCAGACTGATATTTATTTGGTACTGCAACTTTCCTGCTTGAAACATTGCTTTTGCACAATTATCAGGACCAAATGTCATTCTTACACGATCTGAGAAATTTTTAAACACTTGCAGTTGTACTTTCAACTCCTCATCTCACTAACTATTCAGTTTTAAGTTATCTACAAAAAGCAGATGAGAAATATTTAAACAAGTTTGTTTTCTGGGAGCCAAATTGTAACCAAGACCTAATTTATTAAGTAAGCAACTTAATGGGTTAAGGGAAGACAAAACAACAACTGTGACAAATAATCACACTGAAATATCACCCTTTGACATTTTATCCCTGGGATAATAAATTTTTCTTGCAAAGTGGTTTGCCACTATTTCAGGGTCACTGTAAAGTAACTGACCCAAGTGGGGTGTATCTTATACATCTGTAAAACCTTATCCATGAATATGGGATGCTGTCCATGCTTTTTGTAATCTATCCATGTCATAGTTAGATTCTTCTCCTTTTTGCAATTCTCCTTTATGGCTTTCTTTAGCAACAAATGATCCTTTGATCCATATGGCTTTTTTTGTTATTCTTTTGTCCTAGTGCCATGACTGAGTTTTCTTCTAAATAACTATAAACTCTGCATTAATTCCAGTACACATTTTCTGTGTCACCGAAAGGTAAGTTTAGAATGGATTACAGGTTCACTCTTAAGGAGGAGTATCATTTTTCCTGTTGTTAAGCAGGTTGGTATCTGTTTGGGATGTGCATATAGGTAATTCTTACTCAAGGCTAAATCTTTGTGTGATGATAATACTTTTAGACAGAAGTTGGGTAGAGCATCTGGGTATAAGGTTTTCCAGTTAAGAGCTTTTCATAATTTTGTTTCAATTTCTTTGGCCATTATTTCATCACATTTGATATCCTGTAAATTTGAAGTCCTTGCAGTTTCCTTTAATTTTTTCTGTCCGTTCAGAATCTTTGTTGCGTTCCACAGGGTCTTCATAAATATTTCTCCAAAACGTGTCTATTTCTTCTTTTTTTTTTGTGGTGTTTCAATTCCTTTTGCTTTGTTTTCCAATTCTCTATAAAACTCTTGGATTATCATTGAATTGCTTATTTTGTACTATTCCTTTATATTTATCTGCATATCTTCTAAGTTTTTTTTCTGGCTGTGCTGATATTTCTAGTTTATTATTTGCAGTGGTGTATGATAGATCCATGTATGTTCTGATACTATGCATTGCTTTTAGCACATCTATATTTCTAAGTATTCTGTTGATCTGTTCCTTGTTCTATATTCTTCTAACAGTGATACTTCTTGTCTTAGTTGCTCTATAGTTTTCTCTATTCAGTGATTGCATTATTGCTTCCTTTCCCTTATTGCTTGTGCTTTGTGTGGTAAGGTTTATCTATTATTAATTTGGCTGCACATTAATATAGTCTCTTTACTTCAGCTGTATCACATACATTTCTGTTAATAGTCTTGATTAGTGCTCTCATCTGTTTTATCAGACTATTAACATTTTGGGTCTTATTTAATTTTCTGTAATCTGTTTCTTTCATCAAGCTTTTTATATATATATATATATATATATATATATATATATATATATATATATATATATATATATATATATAATAGGGTCTGCTTCTAATGAATAAAAACATACTTATCAGAATCTGTAAATCTTGAGACGACTTTGCCAAAACCAGAAAGTAATGAACATGGGGATGACTGGAAATTTGCCATGGGAAAGGAACCACTTAACCACCATGATGAATTTTGCCCCTTTCCCCAGTGTAGTGCGATCTTGGAGTTGGCATATTTAGTAAGGGGGGGGGGTGCACTCCCTACATGGGTGAATATAATTGCTTTGGTTTTTATTTTTTTGGGGGGTGTTGCACATGTGGTTACTTACCCAGGGTTTTTACTTGGTCATCTGAGTGTTCATAGTTGGCCAACATTGCGAATCCAACCAAATAAGGTGCACCCACCGACACCCCCCTAACTATAAATACCAACTCCAAGATCGCGCTACAGTGGAGAATAGGACAAATTTAAAAGGCTTCCTTCACTTACCTTATGCATTGCATTACTTCCTGGTTGTTGCCCAACTATGGCCATTTGATGAATTTTTTTCACTGTTACTGATGTTTGGTAATGTTCATTAACATTGTTTTCCATACAATATTTAGCTATTTGAGGGCTTATGTTTTTGATAGTTGAACACAGAACCTGTTTTAATTACTACACCCTCTACAAAACCAGACTCCTCGTTTTTTTGCTGCTTTCCTCTTTTACTTTCTGTTACTGCTGCATACGATTAAAATGCTGTATTCTTTGCTTCCACATCACCTGATTCCTTCAAAACATTACCATCTCCAGCATTTACAAAAAAGTTATCTGCCATCTCACCCTGTCAAACAGCAGAACTGTCACCTGGATCATCCGGCTTGAATATTTTCTGTTATCTGCACCACTCCAAAAGGTTCAGTTACTTCTTTCTCCATCCAGACAGCTAAATGCTGCTGATTTGTATTATCCACCACACAGGAATCATTATCTGCATTTTCATACTTCACACTGAACAACTTTTTCTCCAAATTCTCATTTTCCACCTCCAAACTCTCCATAGCTTTTTTCTTCTCCTCCTCCATTCTGCTGCTTCCCTTAGGCTTCCTTCTTGCTGCTGTAGGCACCCTCTGGCATCATATATCAACTGAAAGGAGTAAAGGAAGTTCACTGATTCCCTGGCCAAATAACACTGAAAAGTGCCTACTAGCCTTTTTTTATCTGTACTATTCATTCCATTTGGCTGCTGGTCATGTAGTCAACAATTTTCAGTTCAGTTTTATGAAAGAAAAACAAATACAAGTTAATATTATGATTAATATAATATTATGCTAGAACTAATTATAAATCATAAGTGCTAACATTAATAATAAGGATGGTTTCTTGTTTAGATGCAAGCTTAGCATTTAATTAAGTGAATACTCCACTACTCTTCACTGTACCAGAGAAATATAAGTCTCCAAATGCATGTACAAATGCAATTATAATTTTATAAGATTCAGCCTCTACATGTCTGGTTCTTGGCATTAAGCTAGCCTCCCGTATACAATGCTTGCTATGTACTAGAGAAGGGTTTGACTTATCTATGTATACTTTTATTCTTTCACTTGAAGCATTATTTTAAGAATCCTTAAGGAGTCTAGACTTAGTGGTTTAAAATGTAAAAAATTCTTATGTTTACATGTTTGTAATGAGGATGTTTTAGCTGGTTTTGGTTGACTCAAGACTGATCGATTAGTTTACTGAGTCCCAGTTCATCAACCACAAATGGCTGTGGTAAAGAGATCTGCCCACTGTCAGTCCCATGCTAAAGCCCATTTGCTAGTTTTGCTGGATTCTAATTAGTTGTATTCTGGTCAATGCTTTATAAATTAATGCACTTGTGAATGATAATAGTGTATAGCATCATTACCACAATTTATTCTGAAGATAATATATTATTATAGTTTCATAACCCACACAATGTTATCCCTAGACTATTTCAGATTGTGGATTCTGGTAGAAATACATCAAATTATTAATCAAGCAATCACAAATTAATATTATTTTTGCTCAACAACTTAAATTATATGAAATATTTCTATTTCTATGAATGAGATTTTGTGTCTAGGAATTAAGTATAAACTTGGTATTCATATGTTCATTCACACAAACATTGTTCAGAAGTTATTCTAAAATTAAGAGAGAGAAAGATGTTAACTCAAAACTTGAATTAAATCTTTTGTTCAGATATTCCATTATTAAGAAGAATACATTTCCTAAAATCTTCTATTTTTAATGACTCTGTGAAATTCAAACCATATTGTAAGTTTAAATCAGTAAAAAGAACAATGTTTTTTTCTCTGTAACAACGCTATATGTTGCATAAAGAACAAACTAAGATGGTTTCAACATTCCAACTCTAAAGCATTTCTATATTGTTTTGACTTAGTTAAATTGTTGGTATGCCTGGTCAGTTTTGAGTAAAATGAAAATTATACCCATTTTTGGATAATGAAAACTAGATCTCTAATAAGAAATTTAGGAATTGCTGATAAGTCTGTTTCACTCATTGAGAAAACATACATATTTCAAAAACCTCTTCTCCTTTATTAAACATCTGATTAAAGAAGCTCGTAATCTGAGGAAGCTCAGGATAAAAGAATTCATATTACAGAAACCACTTCTAAATGATATTAACATCTTAATTCACATTAAGCCTTTAAATGAGTTTCATTTGACTCTGTTAAATAAATCTTCCTTATGCCACTCAGTTGAGTTTATTTAAGAACGAAGGCTACATGGAAAATTAAGAAAAGTGCTATTCTGTTTCTAAACTGAACAGAAACAGTTATTATTTGAGAAAAATTAAGTTTGTTGATGCATTTTGTAATTATTCAGGTAAGAAACGGTACTTCTTGACATGCTCAGCGCTAACTTCAACATCTAATTCTAACTGGCATTTCTGAAGTACTGGATAAAGCTGTTAAGAAAGATAAATTGCTTCCACTGTTGAGAATAAGTTTAGACAAGTGCTTATAAAATTTGCCTTATTCTAAATATATTCACCAGTAATTAATGTTGCTCCAGTATGCCTATACATCCCAGGTGAACTGTTAATAAGAGGTAAAATGTTTATTCTAGATTGTTTAATAAAAAAGAGAATTCAATTTCTTATTCATTTCATATTTTCTGGGCCTGCAAATGAATGCACCTAAGGTACTTTCTGGTTAATAAATTGTAAAGAATCAGTATTATCATTGCAAATTAATCTGAATGTACATTGTATAATTGTTTATTTAGTATCCAAATGTCATAACATTTATCTGTGAATTATTACTTAACTTGTATTACAACAGCCCAGTTGACATTTTTGTTACAAAACATTAGGAAGAACAGAAGACTTCTCATTAACAACTGGAATTCATTTATTAAGCAAAGTCTGTTTCCTCGAAATTTTGACAAAACTGTTCTAAGATTTTAGGCTATATACTAGGTTGTGGTGTAATTTCAATAAACTTTAAATGGTGTCTGTACATGTCTGAATAGTGTCTGTATATGTCTGAATAAAGACATTGCACATAAGTTGATAGCCATAGCATTTATTTCTACAGAGTGTTTTACTTTATCGGTACCATTAAATGCATGTAGTGTGTTTTGAACCAGATGCTGGTCCTTATTCAATTTCTTTAAGTGATCCTAAGTTACAAGTCTGACACAATTATTCATGACTATTTGAATGCTGGCAATTTTAAATGTTATTTCTGTGATTGTATTGTGTTTTCAAATGATTTCTTCTACATAAAATATGGTTATTAAAGAAAAAATAATCAACCTGTGAGTACAATTCTGAAAGAAATATTACTGATGATACCACAGTCAGAAGGCATTCTAGTATGAAGAAAAAGAAAGCTGCTTATTTAACAGACTGTGTTGTGTTGAGTATAACATCTCAAGGGGTGTATTACATATGCTTATGCCCTACGTACTGAATGAGCGGCTTGTAGCTAATGCAGTCAGTTGGTTGTGCTCAAATTTCAGCATGAATTCAGCCAAGCAGCTGCCACACACAATTGCTCACATGCTAGGTAAGGAAGTCAGAAAGTGCACATAGCCTAAGTAAATCTTGAAAGGAAATGGTAAGAGGGACTTTAGCTTTAGGGAGGGGAAAGCATGTTAAGTTTAAGAAGCAATCAGTACATTAGACTTAGTGAGGAAAGGGGGATTTGAGGTTTAAGGAGTGATCAGATATTTAGGTTTAAAGAGTGATCAGATATTTAGGTTTACGGAGTGGAGGGGAATTTTATGTTTAAGGAGCAATCGGTACATTAGGTTTAGGTAGGGAGGGGGATTATAGCTTTAGAAAGCAGTGATGAGTTTAGGTTTATGGAGGGGGGTATTTTATGGAGAAATTGTGAGTTTGAGTTTATAGAATCGGTGAGAGTTTTTAGAGTTAGGATCAAGGCTTGGTAGGGATAGATAGTGTACATTTGCTTAACAGGGAGCAAGTTAATGGGACTTAGAACAGTTGCCAGAACGAGCGAATGTCAGCAAGGAAATCTGTCACGAGCTACTGGTATGCAGATCCCCTCTCAAGAGTGAAAGTATCATTCACTTTTGAAATCTTTTAGGTGTGAAATTGCTCATCCAAATATTTGAAAAATTAGCTCTATTATTTGTAAGTATGTGGGCTTCCAATATAAAAAAAATAAAAAAGCCTGTAACAGCTAATCCTAGAAAAAACAGCAACAGAATAATGGTGGAACAGAAGATTTATGAAAAAGAAAACAACTTAAAAATGGTCATCATAGGATATTATGTCTCCCCGCACATCTTTCAGTCTCTTAACGTTTTCTCTAAGATCATTGTATTTTACAATGGGGAACCTCAAAATAGGGACTATATTTTTGAAAGCAACATTATAATTTGCTTCTAAAGACTTCCAGTTCCATGCCTCACTAATATAATTTCTGAATATATAAATCTATATCTAAAAATGTGTACAGAATTGTTATTCTACTATGGTAAGTAAAGAGTTGGCAGCGTATCTGTATTGCCCTACATTTCTGAGCTAAGAACAATTTTCAAATAGTGTTATGTTAGACCAATGTGCACTGTATTCGATGGATTGAAGCCCTGTGCTGAAAAAGTATGGATTTTTATTTTTGCAATAAAAGAATGTGCAAAAAACATATTCTAAAATCATCCATCCAGTCTCTGATCCCTTACCTGATATTATACCCAGAAAAACAGCACAATGTCCTAGATTCATTAAGCTGTTGGGACCAGAACTGAATTGTGGTCAAACGAGGCCCTAGGAAGGGTAATAGACTGGAATCCCCCCAGCCATACCAACACCCCATGATTAGGCTTTCTGTTTGCACCATAAAACAGCATTCAAATCTGTGAGCGTCCATATTATTTTCTTCTTTACTTTTACAATGATCAGAGACATTAGATTTAATATAAAACCTTTATTTCAAGTCTTGCAGCTAAAACATTGACAGACATTTATTGAACAGCATAACAAATCTCACACCAAAAAAGACTTGGCATTAGCAATAATACACTTCTCTTCCATGGAAGCTCACATTTTGTTGAAAGCGCAGTTGACGAGCCATTAAACAACAGACGTGTTGCAATTCATAGGCAAATAAAATGTAGTAAAGCACTAACTAGCAGCGTTGTGTACTGTGCAGGAATTCAAAGAGAATGTGTGCCTTATTTGCATAACCCTGAGACAGCCCACTAGATCAAGTGTCCCTTTTCAGGGACAGGCCAGGAACACCGTGTGAAGTAACTTGCCCAGATTCACTCACACATAGTATGAGGAAATCAAACCTTGTGCTGCAGGAATGAAACTCATAGCCTTACTCATCTGTACTTAGTGTCAAACACTGCTGTAACCCACAATGCTTTTCACATCAACAGGCCAGCAAAACACAAGCTAAATTAAAAATTGCTTCAGATAAAATATTAACATTAAACTAGAAGACTTCATGTTGTCCAGTCAAGTCAAAACTGCATAATAAACGCACTGTCAAAAGTAAACAAAACAAGGAAACCAAGGATCATATCAAAAGAACCACAAAAAGAAGCAAAAACTAATAAAACCAAAATCCAAGGCAATGAACGCAGCAAGTAATCCGTAATGGGAAAAACAATAGTTTAATCCAAAGACCATTAAAAACTCTCTGAACAACAGTTACAAAAGGTCAGACCACAAAAAACAATTCAAGTTAAGCGCGCTTTCACTTTGCCAATACAAAGCTTCATCAGAACTGACCTTTTGTAAATGTTGTTCAGAGAGTTTTTAACGGTCTTTGGATTAAACTATTGTTTTTCCCATTACGGATTCCTTGCTGCATTCATTATCATATCAAAAGAACATGGCTCACACGATGACACTCCTGTTTACTACAATCAGTTCCTTCTTTTACACCATAACTATTCTGGGATGTAGAAATCAAGTATTTATATACACATGTGCACACATATATGCTTATATGTGTGTATCAACTCACAGACACAAACAGACACAAATATGCATGCGCACGTACACCCATTAGATGAGGCTGTCCATTACAATCCCTCGTATCACAGTGTGCACTTCAGATGCTTGCAATCAAATGTTCAATGTTCAGTGTAATATTAATCAAATGCAGAGTTCACTTGGACCATTTAAGAGTTTGCTAAGTAATAACCCAGGGTCAAAACATGAATTTTAAACCTATTGTAAAATAACACCTTAAAAAGCTCCAAGTTGTTTCTACCTTTAATGCGCACTGGTAAGAAATTCTACAATCTTCCAGCCTTGTAGTGATAACAATAACACTGTATGGATGTTCTAGTCTCAGGCAGTTTGATAAACAGGTTCCTCTTCCCAATAATTCCTTCATGGCTGGAAAACAAAGTACCCAGTGTAGCAGCTAGGGTTTCAGTGTTTAAGCATTTGAATACCAGTAATAAATCCTCCTCAGTACTCTGCATACAACAGCGAATAAAGGCAAGTGCTTCTGAATCCCATATGTTTAAGGTTTGATACCTGTCTAATGAATGGTTTCTGTATTTGTTTCAGTTTGTTTAATTGTGACATACCACAGGAACAAAGTATCCACAGTATTCAATAATCGGCCCACTGCAGAAATATTTAGTGGGATCAAGCCCTTTTTCTCCCAACTGGAGAAATACCTCAGTATATCCCTTATCAGGTCATAGCATCCTTTTTTTACAGATTTGGTGTGGTCTTCAAACTTTAGGTTGGAGTCCACCAAGATCCCCAGATCTCTAACAAAGGTAACCTCTGTTAAAATTTCATTATTTCATGTATATGAGTTCCCTTTGTTGTTGCAGCCATAGTCAACACCATAGACTTTTTCACAATGAACCTCAAGCGTATAGAATTAGCACCACAGAAGAATTATATTTAAATGACACTGAAGTACATGTCCATTGTTGTTGAGTCTTATACCCCTATTTTGGTTTAGCATGCTAATTTACTGAGATAAATGCTCTTATGAGATGGAAACACAGATATCAGTATGCCATACAATAAGGGGCCCAAAACTGATTCCTACAGAATACAGTTACTGATCCCTTTTCTATGAATGAATGAATATATAAATAATGACCTAGAAATGTATTTCTGTTCATTTCTGTAAGAAGCATACAGTGCAGCTTATTGATCTCCCATGAATCCCAGTCTCTTAGCTCAATTACCAGAGTCAAACCCAAAATCATGAATATATGTTAAATATTGTTTCTATATACTAGGAAAGTTGCTAGTATAACAGACTACAATCTGCAACAATTTGCCAGAAAATCAAATGTTTGATGAGGTACAGGCTACAAATATGAGGCAAAATCAGAGACAGTTGACACCAATGCCCTCTGTGTGTGTGTGCGCGCACACACACACACACACACACACACACACACACACACACACACACACACACACACACACACACACACACACACACACACACACACACACACACACACACACACACACACACAATCATCACTTACAGCCAGTTGTATTATTGTGTACAGCTCAGCTATCTGACTGAGATCAAGTGATTGAATAAATACATAAATAATAGCCCAGAAATATATCTTAGCTCACTACTGTCAGAACCATACAGTACACCACACTCCAATAATCCTCAGCCCTCTCATTTTCTAAGCTTGCACTTTACATGTTTGTATGCAATCAAATGAATAAACAACTACATAGGTACTAACCAAGAAATGTATTTCAGCTCACTGCTAAAAGAACCATACAGTGCAACCAATTGCACTTCATGCCATTCCAACCTTGTAGCTCAAAAATCAGATACAAAGACCCAAAATCAAATTTTAGGTATTTTACTTATATACTTAGAAAGTTGCAAAAATAGCAAACTTTACATTACCAATAATTTTTGTGAAGGACACAAAGTCTGAGACTCACATGCCTAGCATTATTTAATGACTGCAATCCATATCAATTTGCCAGAAAATCACAAATTTCATAAGGAACAGATCAAAATATTTCTGAACGTCTTTGTGCAAAAATTCTGTACAAAGCCAAACACAACAGGGCTTCAAAATCAGGAAAAGTTCTAAGAGACAATAAAACAACAGGTTTTGTATCAACATACATTATAATAATAATAATAATGTTCATCATTGTTATTATTATCATGAAACTTGAAACTTAATTATTAACTGTAATACCCGGTGAGTTAAAACAAAATAAAAAAAATGAGGGACATGTGAAAAACAGACAGGTTTTCAGAACAGATTACAATAAGAGGTGTAAATTCTATTGTTTGGCATTATTGACTGACTTGAATCCATGGTGATTTTCCAGAAACATAACTCTCATATGCACCTCATGATGAGGAACATTCCTCACTTTTTTCCTTTTAGGAGCATTCTTCATTTTGAGCCTGAGCCAAAGAAAGTCACTTTTCCTCAAATACCACACTTAAGGGATCTGTCATACATTCCATGTTAAGATTTTTTACAAATGATGTCCATGGTAAATAATACTAAATTATAATAAGTCATCAAGTGAACTTTTTATAAGTATTAAATAAATATTTAACCATCTTGTAAGATTCCTAGCTGAATAGTTGAGCATTTTACCCAGATGCAGAGCTTAACTACCTCTGCGTAAGAGATTAGTCAGACTCTTTTTCAGCTGAAGACTTTGTCCATGCATTAAAGGTCCCACTAATCCTAATAATGTTGCTGGGATGGAAACTTTTAACCTAAAAATGCTTGCACTAACTTTTCATAAGCCCAATCTGGTTGACAAATATTCAATTATATTTGATCCTTTCTACTAGCATTGTAATACAGTTGGAATAATAGCACCATGGGATCACATAGTATGGGAATGTGAAGGGATCCATGATTTTTGGATAAAGTTTTGGGATCAAGTAGGGAAGGTTTTCACTATTGAATAATCACTCCAGAGTGATCTAGCAATCTTTTATTTATCACTTTCTTCACCAGTTTTCCCATATCCTCCATGTTCTCCACTTAGCAAATAAAAAGTCATTATCATGCAGTGGGAAGATGTAACCCCTTCTGTGGTAGCAGAATGTTGCAAGTTTGTTTCTGCTTGTTTCTCAAAACTAAATAATTTCCTCTAGAAAAAACTTTTTAGCAGTTATAATGTTTATTATAAGTACATTGGTAATGAGGAAAGAGTTTTAGTAATTAAGCACTTTGTAATAAGCAGACAATTTTACACTAGAATCTATTGTAAAAAAAAATATTAGAAAAATGTATCATCATTTTTTGCCATTCATATTATTGATATTTGCATTTTTCAAATCTTTGTAATAGATGATTTGTCAATGTCTTTCTATTAAAAAGTTATAAATGCAGTTTGGCACAAACAAAGTTGTCCTGGACCCACAAGTAAGTGGAGGGAGGGGTGCGGGGGTGGAAGAGCTAGGCTAGGGATTAAGGGATTGGCTAATCACTAGAGTCATGGCAATGTAGGTAGTGAAAGGGGATTGGAATAGTTAAGGAAGTGAGGTAAGAAAGGGTGAGACTCAGGATGGGTTTAAGTGTAGGGAGCTAAAGGAAGTAGTTACATTTGTACACTGCCCTGGTGGAGGAAGATTTAGGGTGAGCAGGTACGCTGCCCTGAGGTGTTCGAGCAGGGTGAGCTGTTACGCTGCCCTGAGGATTGTTGTGGCTGAAGGCAATTGATATTGTTTATATGTTTGAAGTTCATGTTATGATAATATATAATAAAGGTCGACAAATGGCTTTGTGTGTGCAGAGTGGTTTGTTCAAAGGGGGGCCGGAACAAATAATGTTTAAAAAAAGATTCATTGTTGACATTGTTAGTAAGGTTGTCATCTTTTATCCATTTGTTTCACCTTTATAAGAGGTAGTGTTCAAAATTTTGAAGATAGAAAGTTGATCACTATGACCAGAAAATGAAAACTCTTATGAGAGAAAGGGCAAACATTTGAGACAATATCAGCTAGGACTTCTTCACAACAGTAAGAAGTATGAAACTGTAATATATGGCAACACTAACTGTAATCATCAATGATTTACCAAAAAAAAACATGAAGCAAAAATCAGAACAATAAAAAAGTATTAAATGTGTGAACCAAACTCAGTTTAATAATTTAAATGATTTTATTACTATAATCTAGAATTTCTTCAGAACACAAAGAACAATTCACAAAACTTATTTAAAAATCTCACCAATAATAATGCGACTCAATCAGTCAAATACAAAACATAATAAATTACTGGTGAATAGATTAAAAACATAAAAACAACCTTAAATACATAACAAACTTTCAGTGCATGATAAAAGCCAATACAGTGACAGTACTTTTTCCAGGACGTCAGTGATTTCCTCATCAGCTTAGTGCTGATTCAGCCAAACTCAGTTTTGGATGAGTTCAACATCTGGGTTAATGGCAATTTTTTGCTGCCTATAAAAATTTTACAGAAGAGTATGACAAGATATGAATTCATTTAGGTCATTATCTCTGCCATCCATAAACATGGACACTCACTGGAAAGGGTGCAGCTGCTTGCTGAGGATCCCTTGGGCCAGAAAATGGTACCAGTCCCTTGGTCTAATCACTACTTGGTTCATTTCAGGTTTGACCATCCCCTCTGGATGTTGAGTTGCTTGACTTCAAAAACGTATCTGCCACAGCAAATACCCTTTTATCTCCTGTCCTTGGCAAGCTACTCAGACTTCATTGCAGTTGCTCCATAACTGTTTGTGAGTCATTATCGCAGTTCTGTGATCATGGCACTTGATTATTTCATTCTTGCAATTGTAAACCCCATTCTTATCAATAAGGAGGAGCAGTACTATGACTCTGAGTTCAGCTCTATATCCCCAGCAGTGTGAAGGAAACAAGTGCTTATGTAAATGTGCACACTTTCTCCAGTACAAGCTGGCAACAGACCTACATTATATAAAGGTATCAGTTAGAAGCCTCTCATAATAAAGCATGTTATTGGTTTGGGTGATCTCTGCTGTGAGGAAATGATCTGCAATAGTTTTTGGAGTGGTTAATAGATGTACAGTCTCGTCTGTCAAATGTAGTTTACTTCTGATACCTGAAAATGAAGTACTTGAGTGTTCCCAGTCTAGATGGACCACTGTTAGGAAAATACTATGAATGTATGCATGAAAGATCTCTGTCAGTCTGAAGCTGAGATGAGTTTCAATGTCTTGACTGTGGAGAGTTCAGGCAGATGTTGTTCCACTATTTTTTGGGGTTTATACACACACACACACACACACACACACACACACATATATATATATATATATATATATATATATATATATATATATATCTACAGCCCCTTTTTCCCATTTTTGGACATAAGGTCATGGTGTCACTTCAACAGTGACAATCATCTATAGCCAAGGTTTGCACTGCCAGTACTAGCCCTGTGATGGTTGTTCTTCCATACCACACACAGGCTCACACACTCACAACTACAGCCAATTTAGAGTGTCCATTCCAACTACTGCATGTCTTTAGAATTTGGAAGGAAACAGGAAGACATGGAGAAAACCCATGAGAATACAGACAAGGACATGCAGGCTCTGTACAGAAGGCATGCCAGCCTGGAATCAAACCGGAAAATCTCTTGCTGTGAGGCAACACTATCTGCTGTGCCACTGTGCTGCAAAACATACACTAGACATGAAAAGAATTTTTTTCACGAAGGTAATCCCCAGAGTACACCCTACTAGGGCCTCACACTAAATCCCATTTACTTTATTTCTCTCATTCCAAGAGTACTGTGCTTTGGAGAAAGAGCAATCAGTTAAACAGGCAAAAATATGTTTTGCTGGTTTTCTGGTATGTTGTGATATCAGGGTACATCTAAAGCAATATCATAAAGCTGTAACATATAGCTACTACGTACAGCGAGCAATAACATGAGTAACTACTACCTTCCACTGTCAATCATGAGCATCTCTGATATGAGCAATCTCATTCTGAACAAAACATGTAAGCCTTTTTCTGTATGTTTACAAATGGCTTCAAACTAAACTCACTCAAGACTGTTGCCTTTCCCACTGGTAAATGGGGCTGGATTGGTTCAAAATGTTTGTGGACACGAGAATGCAATTTTCAACACAGGAAACCAGTAATATTTGTATATGTATGGAACTGGTTTTACAGAATAACTACTTTGTATTTGAAGGATAATATTTTAAACAACTGAGTGGGGCTGCCATGGGTGCAGCCTGTGCCTCAACATTTACTAATATAGTTTGATGTTATTTGAAGCATAATTTTGTGTACAACATTGAATACAACAATTTTTTAAGGAGTTATCATAGGTTTTGGATGTTGTGTTTTTTTTTGTACTTAAAATCACCCTCAGGAGTGGTTAGAATAATTTGTATCATATTTAAATGGAAACACTACCACTTTCTTGGAATTCCCTTTCAAATGTACCGTCAGACTGCCCTATTTTTGTACATGAAATTGACTAAGGGCATTGGGGAGATGTCTTCTAGAATTTATTGGAAAACTACATATTCCAACCAGTTTGTACATTTCAAAAGCACAGGCAGTTGTGAATAGAAGTGTACCACTGTGAAAGGACAATTTATACACGTTTCCAGATTAACATTCAGTGAGATCATTTATACAAAAGTGTGCCAGATACTTATTGATATGTTTCTTCTTAGTGCATTGTTGAAGGACATCCAGGAATATGTTACGAGGAACAGGAATGTCAAGTTAGCCCCAATTTTGAGGTCATCTGGAATGTTATGACAGTAAGGGTAAGGGCTTGTATCTCCAAGGCATTGGTATTACACTATTTCTGTGAATCAGATAATTTGCAGAAAATCAGGGACAGAAACTGGACTTTACTTTTGGATTTTTGTCCTCAGTTAGCCAAGACAGAAATAGACTTCAATTTCATCTTTAAATTCAGAAACAATATTGATACACAACTAGAATACAAACCCTAGGTGAAATGGACAAACAGGGAAATGGTTAAGTGTGGGTCTTGTTAATCATGTCATACACTCACGAAGGACCTAATGTTCTGGTTGAAAATTTCCCCAAAGTATTGCAGTGTACGGATTAATTTAATTGTAATTGTTGCAATCTTGTTTATTTAGCAATATGTAACTCCTACTCCAGTTTTTATGTAGGCAAAACTCAGTAACAAATCATTTAAGAGGATACAACAACACTGCTATAGCATAAAAACCAAGGATATGAGAAATGCCCTTTTCAAGCACTCCATGGTTTATGAAAATTTTAAAAAAGTTTTTCTTTTTTTGTTTTAGAAAAAAATGACAAATGATTTCCGAGAGGGGGTTGATGAAACTGAACTTCTTTCCAGAAAAACAAACTGGCAAGTATTGTTGAATAGTGGTACAGCACCAGGCTTAATAAACTTACATAAATTTGGTTAGTTTTAATCACATGATTAGAAGGTGTTTAGTATTTAAATTCACATTTGGGGATGTGTTTTTATCTGATGAAATTCATCACAAGTGTATGAATGAAAGCAGTAATCTATTAAAGGAGCAATCTTTGGGGGGTATCTGTAGGTTCATAAGATTTACTAGGCTAATGGCAAGGGCCTTTACAAGCCTAGTTATATTTATCCCAAATTACTCAATTATCAATAGCTGGGTGTGCTAAGTTCACAGGGGTATGCAACAATGGTAGTGTAACTAATACTAAGTGTCTCTGTCCATAAAGGACTTCAACAACATCCCAGGAGTGAATTTGTGATTAAACACCCATTGGTCTAGGTTGTTAGGGAGGACCACTGCTTTATGTAAATGAGGATCATGTTCCAGAGGAGGGGTAGCCTCTGGGAGATGTATCTATCTCTCCAGCATGATTTGTTCATGTCAGAGGCTACACTGAGATCCTTAGAGTTGGTGACCCTCTTTCAGTTTGATTTACAAATGTGTAACATTTTCATCAAGCCAGGTAAGAGACTGCTCTGTAAGTCAGACACAGATCACCCCTTTGTAGACTCAGGGGACAGAATACAATGATATGGCTTTCAATCTTTTTGTGTAGGTTTTGTTTTGTGTACCCTGTATTTGTTTAATGAGAAACCTCTGGGGACTCTCTACCTGTTACAGGTGTCTGGTCAGGTGTGTGTGCAAAAGGGTTCATTGTACTCATTTATTGGTCTGATGAGTGCTGAGTGCAATGGAATTATGATGTTCTTAGATCTAGATGCCATGCCTTTACTTATGAGATGTGTGAAATAGATGGATTTCCTCACCACACATGGTGGTTGAAGTTCATACCACTATCAACTTGAGTAAGCAGATCACGTACCACTGGGTCTACTCTTGGGGGGGTGCTATCAATATTGCAATTAGTTGGAGTGTTAGCTATCCAAAGGGAAGAATTATGCATTTTTTTGCATTCAGCTTCAATCCATTGCTTTGGCGCCAATCATTTGCCTGTGCTAATCCTTTCTGCATTATATGAGTGATGATGGGGGACTCGATAATTGCTTCCAATTTGCAGTCATCAGCAAACTTGGTTAGCCACAAGCCACCCATATTTGCATGGACTTCTTAGAAATAAATTCTGAACAGTAACCAGAGATGATATTTAAGACCTACATGATCAGGTCCCTACTTTTTAAGGAGAAATTTGATACAATACCAGCCTTCCCATGAACTCCACTGAGCTTTTTAAGGACTTTGAGGAATCCCCTCTTTTAGGCTTGAGTCTCTTGAACTGAAGTCCTTTTAATGAAGTGTCCTGATCTATGGAAGTCTCTATTATGATAGCTGACTGACTGAGTGCATGCCAGTGTATTGCTTTAATACTCTTAAATCATTGCCATGACAGCTTCATGAGTCATGTCAGTGCGCTGCTTTAGGAGATGCCTCAAGAAGAACCTCTTTAACAGAGCTTTTCATGATCTCTTTAAAATGTATGTATTTTCCCAGTTTAATTTCTCCAAGCCTTCGGGATTTCTAATACCATGACAGGAATGGACTCCATTCCTATGTCAGGATCTGACTAGAATTAATGAAATTAGTATTGTTCAGTGTTTGATGTTAGCCAAGAGTGTTCTCTCAGCACCTGCAATGTGCCTAGAACTGCCTTTTCTATAATTCATATTGGGTTACTTGTATTGGCAGCATATCTTAGCATGACTGTAAATTATTTTTATTAATCCCATTGCTCCTACTACTATTGTAACTGTCTGAGTATCTTTCTTCCATATTGTTCTCCTTTCAGCCTGCAAATCCTGATATTTTATGGCTTATGTCTCTCTATACATAAGACACTGTGCTCAAGGCTTATAGTAACTTCAATAATCAGAGCTACATTTTCCTTTTTTATATTGATTACTATATCTGGTTTTCTTGTGTCTATTTTTTGAACTGTTGGTAATGGATGATCCCATGTGATATAAATGTCATGATTCTGTAAAATGCTTTGTGGTTCATGTTTTCTATTCTTCTCAGCTACTTCTATATTGCAGTGTTTGCACAATGCCCAGTGCAACAATCTTGGCACATTATCTTGCCCTTCAATATATATAAACCCTCTGCCATGAATGCATCACACCCAGCAACAAGATGTGCAACTGTTTCCAGGTCATTTTTACAAAACCTACATTTGTCTGTTTTTCCCCATCTTTCAATGGATTTTGTAAGCCAGTGTGCACATTGCCCACTATCCTAGGTTGCCATTATTAACTCTGCACTTGAAATTATATTTATGGATGTCTTTATAACCATCACCTAATCTGTTAAGCAGGGAGCTTAATGGGTTCAGGGCAAGACAAAAGAGCAGTGGTAATAAAGGGTCACTCTGGAATATCCCCTTAGAATTTTTATCCTTGTGATAATAATTTTTCCTTTATCATGGCTTAGCTGCAAAGTGGTTTGCCACTGTTTTTAGGGTCACTGTGATTAATTGATCAATGTATGGTGTATCCTATACATCTGTAAGCACTCCTTTATCCATGAATGTGGGATGCTGTCAAATGCTTTTTTTACAATCTATCCACACCATACTAAAATTCTGCACCTTTTTATAATTCTCTATTATAGCTTTATTTAGCAACAAAAGAGCTTTTATTCCATATGACTTTCTTTTGTTATCCTTTTGTCTATTGTCATAATTGGGGTTTTTTTTCTAAACAACTATAAACTGTGTCAGTATCAGTTCCAGTATATAGTTTGTATATTTTAGTAAGGCAAGTTATTGGTCTATAGTTCTTATGATGGCTTGCAGGTTCACTTTTGAGGAAGAGTAGTGCTTTTCCTGTTGTTAACTATGCTGGTGTCTGTTTAGGGTCATATTTGAGTAGTTCTTACTAGGGGTTAAATCTTTGTTTAAAGATGTTAATGCTTTTAGCTAGAAGTTAGGCATTGAGTCTGGGCCTAGGCTTTCCTTTTAGGAGCTTTTCTAAGTTTTGTCCGAGTTACTCTAACCATTACTTCATCCCATTTCATACTCTCTACATAAGAACTCCTGTTTCTTTTAATTTTTCTATCCATTCATCATATTTGTTATGTTCAACAGCGTTTTCATTAATACTTCTCCAAAACATGCCATCTTTTTTGCTGCTCTTTCTATTCCTATTGCTTTGTTTCCGAGTTCTCTATAGAATCTCCTTGGGTCCTCAATGAATTCCTTACTTTGTACTTTTCTTTTATATTTATCTGCATACCTTCTATGTTTTTCTGCCTATGCTGATATTTGTAGTTATTACTGGAACAGTATATGATAACTCTTAGTCTGTTTTTATACTCTGCATTGCTTTTACAATGTCTATCTTTCTAAGCATGTTGCATGATCTCTTCCCTTTCCTATTTTCTTCTGACAGTGATATTTCTTAACTACTCTTTATCTTTGATAAACTGAAGTAATATATAAGCTCACAACGTAGTAAATGCCTCTTGGTTGCAACACAATGACAGAAAATCAGTCCAATAAATATAAACCAGAGGCAAACACAGCAGACCTGAAAATCCAGCGTCTCAATAAAGATCCAATTATCCAAACTTTTGGTGACTAAATGTAGAAGATTCCGTTCACAAAAACTACTTCATTTGTAAAAAACAGGTTTATTGGCATGCAACAAGTTAACGTTTTCGCATTAGCTTCATCAGACCGTTAAAATTCAAATTCATTTCAATTACAAATCCTATATATAAAAACCAGTGACGTACTAATTAGTGGATTCTTCAATTATTCTTTTAAAGTTATATTCACTTGTGCTGATGTCTTTGGTTTAAAATATGAAAATATCCTTTAAATAGATAAAACAAACGTTCATTTCTCATATTCTTAAAACACTTACATAGAACATTTTCATCATGACCATTATAATGATGTATTTATTTACAACTACTTTAGCATTTCATTAACTCTGCAACATAGTTATTACCAGTTGCTTAGTTGGCTTACCATATAGCAATTCATTTTCGCAAGAATGCATCCTGCAAAGCTTAATTATATATTTATTGCTGTTTATGCTAACATTATATACTAAAGAACATGTGCCGACATCTCACCTGTCATCTCATCCATCAGTACCTCACTCACAACCAAGCCAGCCCATGGGAGTCAAACATGTTCACTAAGATCCTTATAATGTCCCTGTCCAGTCTAAACCTATCAAGGATTTCCTGATTATCAAAGCTCTAATGAGTAATCCTTTGTCAATATTTCTGCCTTCTTGCTTGGCAAGCTGCGTTGAGTGCAAGTGGTTTTGGTCTGGCCAAGACAAGTAATTCTGATCTAAAATTGCAAAGCTCGATGCAAATGATATTATTTTCATCAACTGCAAATCTGATACTTTTGGTGAGTCTTCCTTTTTTATGCCTCATCAGTGACAAGCATGAGAAAGCAGGAAAAACTGGCTATGAATTGCAATTGGTGTAAAATATCCTTAGTTAACATAAGAACATTTTTGTCACTTTTTTTACCATTTTTAACATTATATATTCATTCGCATACTTATATTTGGGGACAACAAGAAATCGCATAACTGGCCTCTATGAATTGCTGCTTAGCACCTGTCTTCACTCAACCCCTAATTCCATTAACACATTTGCCTACTGACTATAAATATTACCCTAAGAATGTCCAGTAGGACTCTTCCTCACCTTTCGTTTCTTTTCAACTATCTGTTTCATTGCAAACATCAGGTCAAGTGTACTGCATCCTGATCTGAATCAGAACTGCTCATCTCCTATCTTACTTTCTGCTACTAAGATGGAGTATGAGCAATTTGGATTCAGATCAGGATTCTAGAGAGTTATAACTTTTTAACTGCAAGGAATTTTGGTACGAAAATTTTGGAGTAGACATTTTATGAACCTTTTCATTTGCAAATGTTATTTGCATTCATGGTTGTGAATAATAGTTTGTAACTAAAATGCAGAAATTATTTGTTATACTTCAGCTGAAGGTGGTGCAGGTTATTCATCAATGATTTCCTATAAATCAAAGCTTAAAACATTTAGTTTTGGTAAAGTTATTATATCTGCTGAAAGCATTGTTAAAAAAGTAAAGCTCTTTTGTCCTGGTCCCCTTCAATAACACATCACACCAAATGACATTTGACGACCTTTATTAAATTTCCATAACATAGCTTTGTTCACCAATTCAAAAAAACAAAAAAGAGAGATGAAGGCAACGAATTAAGACCAATAACCAAACGAAATTGCCTAAACACCACAAAGGAAGCTCGCAACTCAGCTGGATACCAGAATTATTGAAATGCAACAAGGAAATAACGCTTGTAATCCAAGTACGTTTTCGATGAAAATCTTTGTCAGAATCAGTACAAAAACACACAGTTAATGCTTGTTCTGGTTATATACCCTGTCTAATTAACATAATTAATTAAATTAAGTACCAATCAGTAAAACCAATTACTAACTAACAAGCAAGCTTATTTTAAAAAACACATACAAACAGTTCTAAAAATCAAAAAAGAATTAACTTTCAATTTATTGTTAATAAAATTTGTATGATAGGACATATTTGCATATATAAATATCAATTGTTGAATGTTATAAAAAATGACGGCAATTTGAGGGTGATGCATCCTGACAAGGGTGGGGGGACGGTACTAATGGACAATATTATTTATGAATCAAAGATGAGGGATTCCTTACCCGAGACCAACAAATACTCTAAGGCATCAATTAATGAAGTTAACATAGCCAAAAGCAAAATTCATTTGATGTTACAGGATTTATTGTTAGATGGTTCCATTAGCAAGGAACAATTCAATTTTTTGTTCAATCAACAACCCCGGGTACCGACAGTTTTCGGTATACCTAAAGTCCACAAAAATCCCATGGATCCACCGCTCAGGTTAATTGTTTCAGCGGAGGGTTCTATTACTACACCTTTGGCAGCATTCGTGGACGACAAACTCAAGACCTTATCATATTCTGGTGATGCAGTCCTTAAAGATTCTTGGGATTTCTTGAGGTGTGTAAAACCACATCTTTACTCATCGGACCTCATTTTTGTCACTTTAGACATAGTGGACTTATTTGGTTCTATCCCACATGAGATTGGACTTTTATGGCTGGAACAGGCCATTATTGACAATGGTACATTGTCTCATGGAGATTTTACTAATTGTCTCTTATTCATGGAAATTATTTTGAAAAACAATTTTATGTATTTTCAGGGCAAATTTTTCAGACAGAATAAAGGTGTTGCTATGGGTGCTAAATGTGCCCCAACATACGCTAACATTGTTTTGAATTGGTGGGAAAAACAATTTATTTTGAACAGCCCATTTACCAAATGCTGGTCTATGTACAAGAGGTTTTTAGATGACATATGTATCTTTTGGACAGATACTGAGGAAAGATTTCTTGAATTCCTGGATTACTTGAAGGGTACGACCAATTTTTTGGAATTTACCTTTGAGGTCAATGCGGAACAATTGATATATTTAGATATTACACTTAGAAAGGATGAACAAGGGTTCTTTTCTTCTAGTATACATTGTAAGAAAACCTTTTCCAACTCATACCTTCATTATAAGAGTGCTCACCCATACTTCCAAAAGAAAAATTTAGTGAAGGGACAACTCGTGGGGTCTGTAGAATGACCTCTGATGACCATGAATTCCTGAAGGAGTGCAGTAATGTGTGTAATATGTTGGCCGACAGAGGGTATCCTAAACCTTTACTGGAAGACGTTGTAGCAGAGGTAGTAAGGGAGAGACATAAAAGATTTGCCCCTATTTTGGGACAGAATGCACCTGCCCAGATTGACACTTTAACAAACCCAAATACCACCTTTCACGATATAGCCTACATACTTGATTATACAGGTGACTCAGGACCTATTAAAGAATTGATTTCAAGGGAATGGGGGAGATTTGTTCAATTTACAGACTTACCATTGAACAATCAAACCCCCTTGAAATTTATTTACAGGAAAGACACCAATTTCAAGCAAATCTTTGAATATGGTGGCCCCAAGGTCAAAAACACAGGTCCACGTGGGGTGGGTACATACAAATGTGGGTTTTGTTCACAATGTCCAAGGATACACAATAGGAAAGATATTTTCTTGGAAGCTAGGAACAAAACACTTTCAAGTAGGGGTACTTTCAATTGTAATAGCTTTGGAATAGTGTATTTGGCTACTTGCAATTTCTGCACTTCCTTTTATGTGGGCAAAACAGAAAGGAAACTTAGATGTCATATTTACGAACACTTGTACGAAATCAAAAAGCAGAATATGAACAATGCATTGTACAGACATCAGACTATTTGCCCTCAAGCAATATTTTCCTTTTTTGTTTTGGATTCTGTGCCCGAGGACGTAAAGGGTGGTTTATGGGAGGATAAATTAGAATACAAGGAATTATACTGGCAAATAGTTTTGGAATGTAATAAATCTCCGGGATTAAATGACTTTTTGTCCATTAAGCCAGCTAAGTTATGAGTATTAAGTTTATTTACCCATTACAACCATTAGATGGCAGCATACAATGTACATACTTTGTGCACATATATTTTATTGTTTTAGAGCTGTGGTTAACTATTTAGACTGTTTTTAACCTTGCATACAATATAATGATATTTATATATGCAAATATGTCCTATCATACAAATTTTATTAACAATAAATTGAAAGTTAATTATTTTTTGATTTTTAGAACTGTTTGTATGTGTTTTTTAAAATAAGCTTGCTTGTTAGTTAGTAATTGGTTTTACTGATTGGTGCTTAATTTAATTAATTATGTTAATTAGACAGGGTATATAACCAGAACAAGCATTAACTGTGAGTTTTTGTACTGATTCTGACGAAGATTTTCATCGAAAACGTACTTGGATTACAAGCGTTATTTCCTTGTTGCATTTCAATAAATTCTGGTATCCAGCTGAGTTGCGAGCTTCCTTTGTGGTGTTTAGGCAATTTTGTTTGGTTTTTGTTCACCAATTCATTAATTACAACTCTTCATAATATAATTGATTCTAAACATAGCATAACATCCTTGTAATGTTAATCAGGGCAGCATACCTACTCGCCCTGCACCAGTAAGCAGTGTCCATACCTCTGCTCACTTACTTTACTTACGAAGCACCATCTTTGCAATGTTAATCAGGGCAGGGTACCTACTCACCCTGCTCAACAAGCAGGGTCCATACCTCTGCTCGCTTACTTTACTTCTGAAGCAGTGTCCCATCTCACTTCAGACACCATTCCTTGAATTACCTTCGACCAAATAAGCAACATCCTTGCCTCAGCTTGCTTATCTATTCAGCAAGCTTCCTCCATCTACTAATTTTCTTTTCCCCAGATCCTTGAAATGAACATCCAGGCACCAGAGGGGGAACAGAAGAGGGCAAGCCTATCGCTCTTCTCCAACAACCAGCCTGACCAGGCTGTTCCTCCTCCCTTCTACTCAAATTGTTCAACCCACTACTTCCCATAAAGGGAAGGGTCAAGGCAAACATCATTCGGTGTACCCATCATCTGTAAAGCACCTTAGAATCCAGTCATAAACCCACCTTGCCATACCATCACTGAAACAGACCCTAATGAAACTAAATAAAGTAGGATTACTGTGACCCCACTGCACCACCGGAACATCCACACCAAGAGAATACATACCCTTTTAGCCCACTTCCTTCAAAGCTGAAATCATGGCTCAACCTGAACGGACTGACAACCTATAACCACAACAAAACCACAAACTATAACCCCTTAAACTCAAATCACCACCCATTCAAAACAACTAGTATCAAGTCTCACACCCCAGACCCTGTCAGCTGTAGCCTATCACCTTAGCCCACCAACTACCCAGTTCTGGCTGTGGAACAACTCAATTACCATAGGTAAAGTCTAACTCTAAAACTTTAAATGTCTTAACTTTAGATGGCAGAAAACCAGCACCCCTTGACCTAGTTCCTGAAAACTCACCTATGATCCACAATGAAGTACTCTATGTGCCCAGCCATAAACACACCCCGATTCACTTATTACCAAACCATGCTTAATCCCTGTTTGTCACTGGCCTTTCTCCTTGAAAAAAATCTCTTTCCTTATGTCACCTATACCACTAGTAGGCAATTAAGATCTGTTCTACTGCTGCCTTATCCTGCAACCAAACTTCCTTTAAACCTTCTAACTTCCCTGCAACAATGTACCCAATTTCTAAAACTACCCGAACACAGCCACCTACCTACCATGCTTCCCAAAACCCCACCTACAACATTCACCCAAACCACAAGTTCAAGATCCTTGTGCTATTCTGTAAAACCGTAACCTGGTATGTAACATTAACACTACCTACTCAAGGAAGAAATTCATCACCCCAAGATACCAACCGTTAGGAACAAACTCCAGCATCCTGTCAAACACCTCATTGGCCCTTTCCCCACATACAGTTCAACAACTGGATGAGTGACTACAACCACCCCAAGGTTCTAAGAAAGCAAGGATTGAACTTCACTGGCTTGCAAGAGCCATAAGGCTGTAGCCTAATATGTTCCTGTGCTCCTATGAATGTTGTGACTCTACTCGTCCTGTGGGATCCCCACACTCCTCATAAACCATCCCCAACAGTTTTTCCCCTTGCCCCCCTACCTACCTCTTCCTTACTTGCCCCCTATACCAATGCAATAATCAGCTCCCACTAATTAAACACAGAGCTCTAACATGCCTTACTAAGGTGATTACTCAGACCTTCCTTGTGCTCCATTCCAGTGGCAAGAACATCCATCCTATCAAAACCTCACCTTTCAAATCCCCTTTTCAAGCCACCTCATGATGCCTTCTGCACTTCAGCAATTTACAGAGAAAAGAAAAACAATAAATTCTATGTGTACACATCCAGGTAAATATAACAAACATGTATACATGCAAATACACATATGCAAATCTTGTAATAAAATTTTGAACACACGTTTGTGTTATGAAGTGTTGACTGTCTTTCTTTTAAAAATGCTAAATAAGCTTTAGCCATTAGAGCTAACCTGTCAATAAAGTGTAATTAATAAAAAAAAAAAAATGCTATGGAACATGCTCAAATAAACTACACCAGAAATAGGATTACATGATTCATTTGAATAATGTTTCCTCTGCATATGCAAAGGAAAGGCTCTTCAAACAGGTAGTAAAATAAGGGCTAAATGTTATTTTTCACAGCTTTAACATAATATAATGCTATTCTGTGATTTAATATGGGGCAAGGTGTTTATTTTTCTCTGCTATGCAATCTGTTTGGTTGAGCTCATCTTTGACAAACATCTGCAGTAATATATGGAATTCTACTTAATTCTACTTTTCTCATTTTTTTTAATGGCACACATAGAGTCAGTGACGCAACAGGTAGAACACTTGCCTTTGGTACCAAAGGCTGTGCGTTCTATTTAAACCTTGTCCCCTTTCCACCCGAGTTGGTTGTAGCTCAGATGGAAGTAAAAGATCACATAGCACCTACTGAAAAAAGTGGGGAAAGTTCCCAATAGCCTGGCCAAATTTCCCTTATTAATATAAATACAACTTCAGGTCTCCCCTGAAAAGGTGCTACTAGCCTAGTGGGACTAACCTGGTCAGCAAAGGATTACTGAATAAATAAATAGTTCCTTCCAGACTTCATCACCTTTCATCAAAGCTTCAGTAAGACCATTTAATATATCATTAATTAAGATGTACAAGGATCACAATATTTTGTACCATTACATACACTGCTATTGTTAGGCCCACTTCTATTCTTATTTTACATTAATGATCTTCCATGGGTGTTACCCAATGATTACATCATTTTATTTGTAGATGATATTGTCCTCATTACAGCATACGCATCCTAATAACAAATTACTTAGTTTCTACAGAATAGTTTCCTACTCCTATGGAACTGAATGTATACCAGCTAACTTGTACTAAGTGCCAATAGATCCTCAGTTATATTGTTTGTACTATTAAGTGTTTATCTAAAACCCAACCACATTTAAATCAAGCACAAAATGTACTCTCTCACCTCAGAGTAGCATACAAAATCTCTAACCACCTGACAAAAGAAGTTAGGCAACCATTGTCATTGCTGTTTGACTCCTTGAGATAGAATATGCATTGCATTCCCCATAAAATACTTCACTCCTCCAAAGGACAGAAAAAAGGATATCATATTTTTTACACCTCAGTCTATCCTTTGAACAACAGTGTCTAACCTTAAAGAAATGTAATTGGCTCCTTTTGACTTGACACCATCTCTCTTACTCAATAAACTATTAAATGATAGCTACAGCCCTCCACTTAAATAAATATTTTACTTCACAGGACTCAAACATACTATTTCGGGAACTCAGATACAAAACTCATTCCAGTGTCACTATTTTGCCTCTCTTGGATAGCCTTTAATAATTTGCCACTAATTTGTCAGAAAGCCACAATTTTATGACAATGGGCCAAATATATAAGGTAAAATTCTGTACAGATGAGAGGTATGCCGCACCACATGGCTGTATGGCCAACAGCCCTCTAACCATTCTCAAACATGCTGCCAGCATCAAAGAAACCCCCAGTCATGTAAAATACCTACAAATGAAGAGTACCCTTTGAGCATTCACTCCATTTCACCTGTAGGAAAATACAGACCACGCCGCAGCAAAATTACTCCATAGGTGCCAAACGCATCTGACATCGCTCCCCTCCAGCCTCATTAGTGAATCCAACCCTCACCACCAATCCTTTTTTTTTTTTTAACATCTGTACAAAAAGAAAATATCCCCTCAGAACCAAACCGAACACCATGACCCACAAGAATGCAGCGCATGCACCTCCCCCACCGACACAAGCACCCAAAGCCAGGGAAAACAACCAGCGCCCTGTTGCCAAACTTCATCCACTTTACACCACTGTCAAACTGAGATGCCAGTTTCCAACAATCTGAATTCCACATGTTGAGTGACAAGGATGCACAGAAAGCTTAAAATGCCAGCCTCCGACCCCCAAGCTGCCACACAAAGGAATGCAATTCAGACAAAAGCCATCCCACAGTTCCCAGACTAGACACTATTGCATACATGACATCCCCTGCATAGCTGAATGAGGCCCACACCAGCCAAAAAACATACATGTCAAATACAGCAATTTCCCCCCTTTCCGATAAACATGGCATGAACCCCCTCAGATGAAAGAGAGCCAACATATGCATAAAGCTGAACTTGTGACCCCAACACAGAAAGCCACTATTATTTTTTTTTTTTATGCCTAGGCCTAGACCCAGTTAGGAAGGGTAATAAGCAGTCACACAAAATTCCGCCAGTGAAAAGGTGACAACCAAACATCCAACATTCAAACTGCTACAAGGAAGAGCCATATTTGTAGCTCATTAACCTAGGTCATGCACTGGCATGTTAAGTCAAAGCAACTGAGAGGCTGATATTAATCCTACGTAACCAACTTCAGACTCAGCCTACCAAATTGACTACACGAGACCAACGAAACTTCCCTTGCTGTCATGCATATTAAAGCCATCTAACTACATTACCACAACTGTTATGAGAGGCAGAGCCGACTAAGACACTCGAACCACACAAGAGAGACAAACTTGAAACATCGCCCTCGAAAAGTTGCCAGAATAACACATCTTGCATTGGTATGAAGTTTCAGAAGCGTAGGAAGTCCGATACTAACATTTTTGTAACTGCCAGCTTAACTACAAATAACAGGTGCTACCTACACAAGGGTTTTATGGATTTTTCACTAATTCATCTGCAAACAAACCCTGTACAGCTTGCTCCATCTTAATAAAGGGGCCAAAACATGAGTCAAAAATCGAAACATTTCCAAAACCAAAGAGGACCGTACAAAGTTGAGGATTAGTGCCGCACTGCGCATGTGCAGTGGCAATCATTACTCAAGCTTACTAGGAGCCCACAAAAAGCCACTCAAGCTATCAGCTAAGTGCAACACATCTTCCCATACATGATACAAGCCACAGTTGAGAGGACATAATGTTCCCTGATCCAGCGGAGCTCCTGACTCGACCACTGAATCAACCAAACCAGGTACCAAACCCAGTGCCCCCATGCCTCCACGCAGCAACCCACAACCTTAAGCATTCAGTGCAAAAGTCCAGAAGCCCCAACAAGAAGCTCCGCCACCCACTTGCAACAACCCTTGTTTATCTCCTCAGCTTTATTTTATATATACCCCTTCCGATATATCTATATATAGATATATATGTTTACAGAAATTTTTTTTTGGAAAATATCCCCCTTTCTCTAAAGTCTAAAAACCACCAGTGCCAGGAGAGAGCACAACAACCAAGCAAAAGCCAGCACAATGGCATGCATTCTGTCACCACCAGTAAAACTGCCACTAGCCAGACTCCCATCCTCCAGTAACCCATAGGCCTACCTGCTTTCCTGGAATACCCACAGGTCGTCACGGGCATGAGCTCACCTTAGCAAGTTCATGCCAAAATATGATTGCTTAACCCAGCTACACTAGCCTAAACCTCTTAAGCCCCTCCCCATCCTTATCTCATTTCCTGCCAACCATCCCTGCCTCCACTTAACCCTTTCACCTCCCCAAACCACTTAACTCCCCTTAATATTAACTTAACCCCCCCCCCCCCATGAAGATGTCCCGGGACAACTTGGTTTGTTGCCAAACTTCATTTATTGTGAGCTATATATTTCTGTTTTGGCTAATTGTTGTGTAGAGTCATAGCATTTTAATTATGTAGAGTATTTGTGTGAGTTTTTCAGAGTAATTATTTTAATTTTGCTGTGACACTGTGGTGTGCCATCATACAATTCCATTTGTTATTATAATTTTGCAATAATTTTCATAAATCCCATTTGATCTGAGTTGCATAAATTCAATGCCTTAGATCAGGTGGTGCTGGTCCTTGGGCTACATGTTGAAAGTATGATCTAAAAATGTTTGACATCTTCATGTTTCACTGACTTTTATTTTAACTTAGTGCTGTGCAGTGTAATATTTTCTTAATTATATGAACATTGTTAGAATAGATATGTTAGTGAAAATTCTATCACACTGCTTCATTCCACTGCATAATTCCATTTGTAATTGTCATTTAGCAGTAATTTTAAATCCTATTTTGGAGCAGAGTAACAAATTCAGTGTAATAGTTCATGTTGTGGTTATCCTGAGATGGAATGCTGAAAACTAGAACTCAAAATGCTAAGTTTTGCTAGAGTTATGTGCATTTACTGAAAATAATATTATGAACTTACCTTTTTTGTCTTTTTTGTGGAGCCATCATTCTTACAGAGTTTGGACTGTCCTCACTGGTTTTATATTTTGAAGATATTTCTTTTTTAATGGTATATATTCAATGACTGCAGAATCTTCTTCCATTGCAGGTCAGAATTAGTATGGGAGAAATAAAGGGATTTTTAAGTGTGCATGGGAGGAAGAATCAGTGAATATGTATAAGGTCCAGGTGGCCTGATATGGAAAACTGAAGACACATGTCTAACTACCAGTGTTTCTTGTCCATTTTGTAACCATTTTAATTATTTTAGTGAACGAGTATAACACTAGCAATTAATTACTAGAATATGTATTGATAACTCATTTATTGTTAAAATGGCACTCGATAATCATGCGATCATTAGATATAGTCTGTACCAACCAATTAGTTAATTTTAAACGTTGTGTGCACATGCCTTTCTGTTTATCTAATTTATTTGTGTACTGGTTTCATGTTTTTCTAAATGTATTTTAGCTTTCAAAGAAAGAAATCAATACTAATCTGAAATTAAACCACAATTGCTTCTTTTGCATCCCTTACAAAAATAAGTTTCTCAGCCAAGTAAATAGTCCATCATCAAAAGCCAATGTGTCAGGCATGATTTTGGATAGGAGAAGGTGGCATATAAAGCTGGATTTTTCAGCTAGCTCTATATATTCAAGCCATTCACACTGTGTGACAGGGTACAAATTCTTTCAGTTAGCAAATAGTTTTTTTTTTTTGTTTGTTTGTTTGTTTTTTTACAGTTCATTGGCCTGACCTGGGAAGACAGCAAAAAGCAAGGAAAGGTTTCAGGAGAATGTAGTGATTACAGAGAAATCTACAACATAAATCTAAGCAAATCTATTCGGTTAATACAATCCAACCCTCATTATCAACAAAAATCTGAAAAAGCAGAAGTCAGTGCACCGCAAGACCTGTTTTTAGAGATAATTAGCCATTGTGTAACTGTCAACATTGGATTGCTCACACTGTTTATCTGGCCTGTATGTAGCAAACTTCCACTGTCCAGTCTCTTAAACATAGAAAAACAGGCATGTCCTCATTGCTTTCCTCACTTTCTGGTATCATGGTTTAAATCCTTGAAGAAGACCAGCCCACCTTCCCATCTGGTTTGCTGATATTCTAAACTGGCTTAAAATCTCTTGAAAGGCACAGTATAATTTTATAAAACACAGAATCTGAAAAGACATCATGTACAATTTTGAATACCAGTTGAACTTTAGCAAGGAATGCAATACTAAAAACATTTTCCAAAGCTGGAGACATGCTGGCAGATAATGTTGTGAAAAAAAGGAAAAGAAAACTGATAAGTTACAAGAATAACTGTAAAATGATGAAAAAATTATAGTTAGGAGGAATATAGGAATATCTAGCAAAGTTAATGCCATCTCAAAAATTTATGAATTTATGTATACTGTTGGAAATCTGTTAATAAACTATCATCGTTACCAAAGCTTATGAAAGAAGTACTGAATGCTGAGGGCAACTGGCATAACTTAACTATCACATTCATAAAAAGATATTTTGTTGACTATGACATAATGCAGTAAGGCATAAGAGACTTAAATCAAAGTGGTATTCATACTGACTAGAGGAAATTTGGCCAGGTCACCTGGGAATTTCATCTACTCTATTTTTATGGGAAAGGGAGTGAAGAACTCTTTTTTGCTGCTAGGTGGCACTAGTAGACTGCTATTGCATTCCAGGAATTCCAAGATGGAGGACAATACAGCAAAGAAAGAGAAAGAGAAAGAAGGAGGAGAAAATGTACTTAAGGAAGGAGAAGGAGACAAAATAATGGTTACAGAGTTGAAAATCAGAGGGTTGGAGACACCAGTTTTAGCACATTTGATGAAGCAGGCAGAGCCAAAGGAAATGAAGGGAGACGGCATAACGTGGTTGAGAGTGTATTGCAGGAGGAAGAAGCAGAAGTAGCAGCTGGTGAAGGGAAAAATATTGCAGGTATTTTTGGCTGGTGGGGTGGCCAGTTGTAAGGGTTTATCTCTACAACAGGGTTTTTGTTAAAATAAAGAATAAATTGTACAGGTACATCAATGCAAGGAAAAAATGGAAGAAGGAACTGAGCAAGGACAAAGATTTGTACTTTTTCAGCAGACACAAAGAAAATGTCCAGTGGTAAGAATAATGACTAAAAACAGTGAACATGTGAATGAGTATTATTTTGCCTCTAGGGTTGAAACTAGAGCCATAACAGCATAAATTCATTTGGAAGGAAACATTTCCGTGAAGTGCCATTTGAAAGCTTTAATGTACTGGAAAAATTTACGATTGAGACTAACAAAATGTATTAACACCACAGAAAGGATGTTGGCTACAACTAAAAAGCAAAATAAATGAGAACTTTAGGATTTCAGATGTGGATAAGCATGAGTTAAAACAGTTTTTATTTCACTATGTAGTAAATTAGATGAAGTTAAAAAATGTGTAATGAAAAACATTTATGGACTAGAGGTTTGGAACTGTGGATAACAATGGTTGTTAAGGGTAGGGAATTTCAACATATTTCAAATACAATAATTGTATATGGTAAAAGGGGATTTTTTCAGTTCAGGGGATAACCTAAACCCTATTATTTCTGTTGGTATGCAAATCATTTAGTACAATTATGTAATAAGCAAAGATGTGGTCAGTGTGGGAGAAAGAGCAAATAGCAAAAAAAAAAAAACTACAGACAATGTGCAGAATTTGGCAATTCTGGTTTGACTGTCCCATATTAGAAAAGGGGTGAGTAGTTGAAGAGGAAAGCTCAGAAGAAAGGCAAACAGTAGAAAATATTACTACAGAAGATGTTGAAAGAGAAGCTGTTATCATTAAAGGGGATTAAGAGGTAATGAGAAAATAAATAACATTTCAAAATAAGCTTATTAATATACAGAAAGAAAACAGGTTTGTACCTTTAGAAAGTGAAAAAGATACAGAAGAGTGAAAAATTAGGATAGAAGTAGAACAAGATAATGAAAAAAAAGCAGTGGGAGATTTAGGAGAAGGAAAAATAAGATGTAGAAGCAAAACACAAAAAATGAAATGGATGATATAGGAGTTTTAGCATTAAGTATGAATAGCATTAGAAATTATAAAAGACGTTTGGTGTTGGTGAAAGGATGTAAAAACTAAAAATGGATGATGTTTGCTTCTTGGATACCAGGTATACAAAAGAAGGTGAAAGGAAAAGAATGTAGACAGTGGGCAGGGGGATGCAAACAAGTCAGTAGGAAAAGAGACAGTTTCTAGAATATAAATCCTTATAAAAATGAATAAGGGTAATAGTGCATGATATGAGAATGAGACAAAAAATGTAAACAATTAACATGATGTATATGTATAATAATGTGACAGAGAGAAAACAGTTATTTGAAGAAACTAAGAAAAAATGTGTTACTGAATATGTCAGAAATGATGGATGATGATTTTAACTCTAACCTGATGAAAGAAAAAGGAAGAATAATACAATATTAAAAGAATTAACAAAAGGTGGTGATTTAAAATTAAGAAAAAATAGAAAATGGACATATAAAAGGAGAATTTTAAAAAATGAACCTGTTTATATAGTTTATTCTGAAGATATCAAAGAAAGAAAAGGGGGGAGTACAAATGACAATGTTTTTAGATCACAGGGTGGTATGGGCTTTGATAAGGGAATAGTCCGAAATAATAAAATAAGCAAAACAGATAAAGAGATTAACTGCTGGATTTCAAATAGAGGAAGAAATGATAAGAAAGAAAGTAATATTATGGAATCATCATATGTCAGTGAGACAATTTTATAAAAAACTGGACACAGTGGTAGGTAGTGTATAAACAAAGTAAAAATATATTTAGTTGTCATGCAGAAGAATAATTATGAGAAACAGAACAAAGAAGTCTCAAAACAAGGGAAATAGAAAGACAAATATATGAAAAGAAGAGAGACAAAGTAAAAATGATGTTATATAGCAGCATACCAATGCATGATCATGGTGTGTAAAATGCAGCAGGTGATAAATATCCTGTATGTATTAGAAGGGTTATGCTGAGGCGTCCCCCCAACTCATCTAGGAAATGGAAATGGGCTTTGAGCTGGCCAAGCACTAGCTCAATGACTATTGGTGTCTGGGACAAGGCAGTGTTAAAACACTCCACAACAGCTCCATGTGGGATATGGACTGGTGTCATTTCCCAATATCCAAATGGGTGTCTGGCTGTCAATTATGGGGATTCAGGCTATGAGCTGCATTTCCTGTGGTACAGAGTTTGTCTCTCTCAGCCCTCATTTGCCTACTGTGTGACCTTGAGCGAGTCACTTAATCAGGCATTAATCCTGGGTTACCCCTGAAAAGAGGCTGTGTGTTCAGTGGCTATACCTTGTTAACAAATGGACATTAGTGTTATTCTGCATCACTTGGAAAACAATAAACGAAGAAGGTATGTTACAAAACAGAGTATGATTACTCAATGCCACCTATGTTACTGTATATGCACAGAAATAACTATGGTTAGCAACAGGGTAATAGTTTGCACTTACCAACTAGGTGACCATAAGAAGTCCATCCATGTAGAAAGAGTTTGTTCAGTGAGCTTGTGTGTCAAATATGAAAATCATGGTCACTGCCAAGATGCTGAGCCAACACGTTAGTGATGCACCTCCATGCATTACACACATACTACCTATCAGTTGATGGAATTGTAGCCCTAACTGTTCTGGCACTGCTCCACCTGTGTTCCAGATGTTTCCTAATGGAAACATGGGTTCACTCTATAACACCAAATACCTCAGGGAAGTGTGCCACTCCATAAAATGCTCCCATGGTACTTGCTCATTCCTTGGGTAACAATGGGTAACAGATATCCTGATCCACACGTACTAAGAGGATGCTAAGAAACTCCGTAAGTATCCTCAAGACACAAGCTCATTAGATACCTAAAATGTCCCCAGTTTGTCTCTGGAAGGTCCCCATGGCAAGTACAGTGAGGACTATTAAAACTTTGGTGTCTGCATACATAAGAAGGCCACTCCATTCACCAGTTCCCATCTGTGGGCCATACAAACTGACCAAAACCTATATAATATTCATATCAAGCCTATCCCATAATTTCTGTTCAGGAAAGTACAGCTGAGTAATCCTTTGGCTATATCTCCTTCTTCGATGCTGCTAAGCACTGCTTCATATACCAGATTTTGGCATAAGCAAAGCAAGGTACTCAGAGGAGGACAAAGCTAAACTAGAAATGGAAGCAAGCATCTTCTCAGAACGCAAAGTGGATAAAATAGGTATGGATTTGCTTTTTATAACCCATCTATGCATGGTGCATTTATGCATCAAATATTAACTATAAGTTGCATAAAGAAAAGAAAAGTGACTGATTTTATTTACATAAGCTAGTCACAGAATTTTCACATCTTCCTAATTTACATATCATTATTTATTTTATTTATTTGCAGTTTGTTAACCGAGAAAGTCCATTGGGCCAGAATGATCCCATTTTCAGCAGAGGCCCAGAGAGAAAAGCTCCATATACAATCATAACAATTATAACAAAGCTAATATCAACAAAGTTAACAAGTACAATATCATTTTCAAAAACTTCTAAAACACAGTAATATAGAAGACAGAATTGTAACATTTGAGCAACACAGTAATATAGAAGGCAGAATAATAACATTTGAGCAAGGTGTTGTAACATAGTACTGAATGAAATTAAAACATAAGTATTTTGGAGTACATAAGTATAATTTGGAGCGCTGGCATTTATGCACTCAAAGTTTCATGAGGTGAGAGGGAGGAAGAAATAGAGGAGGAGATCAGAATAGTGAAAGGTGAACAGGGTGAGTTATGAGAAGAAAAATGGAGAGGGAGTGGAAATGAAATGAAAGGAGTCACTAGGTTGAGTTTTGAGAAAGGAGAAAAAAAGGAAGGGGGGAGTAGAAATGATATAGAGGGGGGGTCAGTGGGGTGAGAGCATGAGTATTCCCAGTGAGAAGAGTGATGGAAATGGAGCATGCTCTTAAAGTTGCAGTGGTTTTGGGAGATTCGAATGTGGGGGGGGTGGAGTGAATTCCATAGATGAGCAAGGGAGAAAGACAGGAGAAATTGCCCAGGTGGGCATAAGGGTTTGTACACTTTGAGGAAGTTGTGGTTACTGGACCTGAGTAGTCTGTGAGATGATGGAAGGTGAGTAAGGAGGAGAGGGAAGGGCAGTTAGAGGGTTTGAAAATGAGTTTGTGAGCAGTTAGCAGTCGAATGTAAGAAAGATAGTGGGGGAGTTCCAGCCAGTTCAAGGAGTGGAGTGCATCACAGTGGTGGGAGGAGGATTTGGTCCCAGTAGTAAACTTAGAGATTTTATTGTAGCAGGATGACAGTTTTGACTTTAAGGAGGACTGAAGGTTGGTGAGAAGAGGGGAACCATACATAAGAGAGGGGATGAGGTAGGAAATAGAAAGTGTATGTTTGGATGAAGGAGTGAGATAACGGCTGTGATGATTCAGCATTCCGAGCTTTTGGTGTGTTTTCGTAATACTAGTTTGTATATGAATGTCAAACTTTAAATGTTAATCAATGATAACACCTAAAAGTTTTGTATGGGAGACAATTTCAATGGGAATCATATTCTGACTGACTATGGAGAAGGAATTTTTATTGATAGAGATGTTTTTAAATGGGGTAAAGCACATGATTTTGGTTTTGAATGCATTGAGAGCAAGATAATTATTCAGCATCCAAGACTCAGTACAAGAGAAGGCATCTTGTGTTAGCTGCTTGAGTTTGGGGAGGGATTGAGCATAGCAAAATATGGTGGAATCATCCGCATATTGAATAAGTTTGGTATTAGGAATGTACTGATGAAAATTATTAATGAAGATGTTAAAATGTAAGGGACCCAGTATAGATCCTTGTGGAACTCCTGTTGGAGTATGAAGGAAGGAAGAGGTGCTATTGTTCCACCTGATGGCTCATTGTCTATTAGAAAGGTAACTGGAAAACCAGATAACAGAGGAGGGGGAGAGACTGAGAAGAGAGAGTTTGGACAAGAGAAGGTTGTGGGAAACAGTATCAAAGGCCTTTGATAAGTCTAGGAGAAGGGTAGATACAATGTTGCCAGAGTCTCGGGCGTGGTTGATAATGTCAAGGAAGGACAGAAGGGCAGTGGTAGTACTATGTCCAGGTCTAAATCCATGTTGAGTTGGAGAAAGAAGTTGATTGTCTAGGAGGTAGGGAAGGAGTTGCAAGTGTATGCATTTTTCAAGGACTTTTGAGATAGGGGAGAGGATGGCTATAGGATGGAAGTTGGAGATTTCAGTATTGTTGTTTCCTTTGTGGAGGGGAATGATGAGCACTTTCTTCCAGAGGAGGGGTACATAGGATTCTTGGATTGAATGGCTAATAAGTATGGTGATGGTAATGGCTATGCCATCTGCAGCTAGCTTGAGAAAGTTAGATGGAAGGTTGTCTGGGGCATGAGAGCATGGTTTCGGTTTTAGTAGAAGTTTTTTTTTATGGTGTATAAAGGGACAGGTTGTATGGTAAAGGGGGGAGATGAGTAGGGATGATGTCAGTGGGACTAGAGTTGAGGGTGTGGGATGAAAGTGGAGTAGAAGTGTTACTGGAGAATGATATGGTGAGCTTGGCTATTGAATCAATAAAGAAAGAGTTGAATTCAGTAGCTAAGATATGATCTGGGGACTTAGGGTCAGGGCAGGGACTGTTTTTTTTGTGCCAGTAGAGAGGAGAGCAGATATACTGTTCCAAAATGTTGGGGGGTTGGATCTATGATTGTTTTGAACCTTGGAGTAGTAGGACTTTTGGTCTAAAGCAATTTGTTTTTTCACTTTATTATGAAGTTGCTTATATTCAATAAGGGTATTAGGTGTTTTAGATTTATGGTAATGCTTCCAAGATTTATCTCGGAGATGCATGAGTGTAATAGTAGCTTTAGTTAGCCAAGGTGTAGAGTTAATTTTGATACTTTTAATTCTGGGGGGAGTGAAGCTATCTAGTAGGTTATTGAATGTAGTATTGACGTATGTAACAGCATCATCAAGAAGGAGAGTTTTTACAGGGTTCCAGTTCATACGTTTTAGTGAGTCAGAGAAAGCTAGAGGGTTGAAGTTTTTTAGGGTACACATCATTATGGAGTTGTGGAGAAGATGGAGGGAGGATGGTAAGCGATGAGCAAAGGCAGGGAGATGATTGCTGAGGGAGTCGGGTAGGGTGCCATTGTCAGAAATGGAGTTGGGGTGAGAAACTAATATCCAGTCCAGAATACAACCGGAGTTATCTTTATTAAATCTGGTAGGAGAGGTAATTATTTGGGTGTAGTTGTATAGGTTTATAGTCTGAGGTGATGTAGGTGATTGAATAGAAGTCCAGTTTATATTTACGTCACCTAGGAGTATAGTTTCATTATTACCTCATTTGCATGACATTTCTTAAAATGGCTTCAGAAACTGTGCATAAGTGCAGCTACTCTCTTTGAATTGCACCTAAAGTGCACTTGTTCACAGCCCATAAGCATATTCACTGTACTTATGTGTAATGACTATGGATATCACCCTATATTCCTACATGATATAATGTGCTAAAAGGCTGAATAAATATATTTTACATGTTAATTAAGTGATATAATTCTGTGGGCTAAACTTTCATGTCTAGAAATAAAATATGTTAAAACAAGAAAGAAGAACAAGAAAAAACAGTGTGTGTGTCTGTGCAGCCAATAAGAAAACCAAAGCAAAAGGGCTCACGTAGTGTACTTGGGTGGCTTCAGATGATGTGAACAGCATACACACCTCTTTATAAAACAAGTGGTTGGGTCTCAAGCCTTCAGTGTAACCAAGCATAAAAAAAATAATTAAATCTTACTGAAAGGTAACAAAGTAACACTGGTAGCTGATGAAATCATAGAAACATCAAAATGGTATCAAAATAATTAAATGGACCCTATCGCACCATCAGACCACTAAGATCCAGCAACAAAAATCACTTGCAGATCACTAAAACCAATAACTCTGCTGGTGAAGCACTATTCTCTTGTGCCATAGCCAAATTATGGAACTCTCTCCCACCCACAATTACCACCATACCATCATGCACCCACTTCAAAACTTTACTAAAAGCGCACCTAAAAACATGCTGGCTATGCCCTTGCAATTCCCACTCTTAATATCACCCACCCCATCCAACCACTACCTTTCTTTCCACCCCACTAACTACCTTGATTATAGCAAGTTCAGATGCTCATAAGCCTAGTACTTATTATACAGCAGGAACTTCTTATTGTAACATTTGTTGATGTCTGTTACGTACTGTGCAAATAAAGATTCTAGATGTCTACTGATGTACTATGTTCTTCATCTGTAAATATGTTTGTAATTAATTGCTATGTTAAATTGTTAATCGCTATGTAATCCAATGTAACTACTGTGTGTTTATTTTAACTGTGGAGCTTTTCTCCCCGGGCCTCTGCTGAAAATGGACCTACGTCTAGTCGGACACTCCCGGTCAACAAATGTAAATAAATAAATAAATAAATAAATAAATAATGTTAATGAAAAAAATGGTATTCAATAAAAAATATACACAATAAAAGAGCACAGCCTGTTCAGTGCTTTCATCCCAAACCTTAAAACTTCTTCAGAATCGTTATTTAAAAATATAACGGTCTTTACATACTAGAGTTTCAGTGCTGAAAAACCAATCATTTGTACCAGTCAATTAACATATTTGCATATTAAAAATATAATAGAGTAACAAAACATTCCATTGAAACATCATCTAACATTGTTCTTATAAAAAAACTATGTATAATTCATATTTTTTTTCCTTACTATGTTTATTAAATTATAAAATGTTGACTTGCTTATAATATTGAAAAAAATAATACTGATGAAAAATATGAATGAAAAAATGTAAAGCATTTTAAAATAAGCATTTAAACAAGACATTTGAAAAAAAAACATTTAAAACAGCCAGTGTAGTTGAGCTGAACTTCCTCTGGTGTTAAAGTTTGGCTGCTCTATATTTTAAAATGCGGGCAATGGAAGTCTATTCATTTAAACCAGATAAGGTTGCAGTGTTTAGTCTCAGCTGCAAATTAACTTTCTCTTCTCCAATTCTGTTTCCCATGCACCCTCCCAGGGGGAAAAGGAACTGTTTCCAGGATGCCAAACTGAAACCTGGTATAAGGTGAACAAATCAAAGTGTGCTTGAATAATGAATTGTTTATGTTTTTCTTGTTAATAGCATAGAAATGTTCATAAATTCTTCTACATAATTGTACTTCTGTCTTACAAATGTAAAAATTGCTGCATCCATCACAAATATCAAGGTATATCACCCCCTTGGAAGCACAGTTCCCATCTCCTAGCAAAATTTCTGTAGTGGGTGACCCTACCTGGAGCTTGTTCTTATGTAAACTATAGCGACACTTGTTATAGGTAGAGCAATGCTTGATGCCAGTACCTTTCTGCCTAAAAAGATCTTTTTTAGGATTTTCAATCAAATTTTTCAAGTTTCCACCTGTTTTGAAAACAAACTTGGGTGCATTTCCTAGATTTGCAGTAATGTCTAAGTTACCTAGAGTGGGAGTCATATGGAATCACCATAGAATTTGTGAAACTATCACTTCCCATAATATTCTTAAAAATATGTAATTATCTGTGGGATCTGTCCCCAGTAGGGGTTTATATTTAATGCCCCATCCATTGGTGATTTCATCACCTAACCTTTTCAAAATATCATAAGGATAACCCCTTTCTAAGAACATAGTAGTCAACTTGTTCACCTCTTCCTTAAAATTCACAGAACCTTAGCACATTCTAGCTGCTCTGACTAGTTGCTCCTTGAAGATATTCCTCTTAGTAAACCACGTGTGGCAACTATTGTATTCTAAATAATAGTTTGAGAATGTTGGTTTCTTAAAAATAGTACAACCAAAACAATCATTCACCATATATTTGTAGATTGTAACATCCAGGTAATTTATTTTATTGACAAAGTGTGTGTGTGTGTGTGTGTGTGTGTGTGTGTGTGTGTGTGTGTGTGTGTGTGTGTGTGTGTGTGTGTGTGTGTGTGTAAATTTAAGGAAGGGTGTTGTAGTGGTGATGTAGGTAAGAAACTCTTCCCTACTACTCTGTGTTCTTTCCAAAGTATAAAAATGTCAGCCAGGTAATGATGGTAAATGTATCAGTTTTCATTGTACCTAGAATTAAAGACCAAAAGTACATTCCCAACTATACATGACAAGGTTGGCATACATGGGGGCATAACTGGCACCCATGGTAACTCCTCTCAGTTGTCTGAAGCGCTCCCCTTCAAATGTAATAAAAATGTAATTAAGGAAATAATATATATTCTCAAGAGCTGTGTATTAAATAGTCATAAAATGGATAATTATGTCATATTGAAGTCCAGAAAATGCCTAGAGTAAAATTTCTATATCTATATTAATGAATAGAGAAAGAGTATTCCTTACTAAGATAAATACAATAGTGCATTGTATTAGTACTCCATTTTCAACAAGGTTTCTCTGTTTCTTTAAATTCATGTGACTCCAGTCAATTTCTTCTTGATTCCTAATGATCTTGCTTACATTTAAGAAAGGAAAGGAATCCATCCATATAGTCAAAAGTACTTCTCTTTCTGACAAAAAGACTCTTAATTAATCCATCCATCCATCCATCCATCCATCCATCCACCAGTCACCCCTTTTTCCCATTTTCTTAACATGGAGTCAGGGTGTCATATTCCATTATCAGGGCATAATGTTCATTTGATACTCAAAAATGTGTTTAGGGAATTTATTAGTATTAAGTAAACCTTTTACTTTTGCATTATTGTCTGTGAGAATAGTCACCATCAAATCTAATAACAGAACTACTAATTTCCAAGGTAATTTTTGCCTAAGCAGTTCTAATAATAAGTTCTTTATCCATTCTGGAGATTAATTTAAAAATTATGGATTTGTGAGGGGGCTTTTTTCCATAGCTGAATATTTTGTGAGAGATCTATGGGCTCTCTATGTACCATAGGGCACCACATTTTGAGGGTTTAACAGTTTTGGAATGCAGATAGTGAGGAAATTAATTGTATTTATGCCCATCCAGTTTTTCAGGCACATATTCTTAAATAAATTCTTGTCTTCCAGTTTTATAGGTTATGCACCTTATCCAATACAGGGTTATTTTGTTTTAGCAAGAATTTACTGTAACATTCTTGTTCACCCAGTCTTATCTCAGTGTCACTTACATTTGCTTCTATACACTTTGTTGCTGGATCATAGTTTTTAATAATTCAAACTGTCGCCATTGTCTTGTATACAGTATGCCTCCTTATCCATATTACCTACTTTTAAGGATATTTTGGTATAAATGGCATTATCTTCTAGAAATCCTTCTTTGTAGAATTGGTATTCTGCCCAGCAGTTTTGGAAACCAAAATTCTTAAAGTGACTTGTTCACATATCATCTGACAGGAATTTTTTTAAATTATTAATTATATGACTAATATAATTCAGTCCTGAGACAGAATATGTGCCTTTCGGCACTTATAACACTGACTGGATCAAATCTGAAAAGACATTTCCATTAAAAACGTTCTGATAGTACAAATTAACTAAAACCTGATGCATTAAAACCACTTTGCATACTTTTCTCACTTTTTAAGCTTATTGCTTTGTATTTATATTACAGCACAATATGCTTTATTTTTATAAAGCAGTTAGATATATTTTGCATGCATTTCTAGTGCTGTACATTTAATTTCTAATTAAGTCATACATTTATATGGCTGTGATTATTTAAGTAATTGTTGATCACTATTCTGATTCTTAGGGAATAACAGTTTTTTCCTCAAAAGCTCTGGTTTGTGTCAATGGGACTGCAGTTTTGTTTCCCTATTCTTCTTAAGTTATTCCAGTTCTCCTGTCCTGGATGTCCCCAGCCTGATATTTATCTAATCACAGATTGAAGTAGCAGTGTCATCATACCCCGCACCCTTCTCCTTCTTTGGATCGTTCATTGGTTTAATTTTCTTTCTCCTTGTTCACATGCCTTTCTTTATATCTACAACTGCTTCTCCACTCATTTATCTCTCTGGCATGGCGCTGCCTTACCACATTTACAAAGAACACTCTCTTTTCACCAAGAGGTTCTCCTGTTCGATTTTCAGCTGGAGTGCCTTCTGTGTGGAATCTGCATGTCCTCCCCGCGGTCGAGTGGCATTTGAAACACATGCGAGAATGGGCGTGTCTTCGCTGAAGGTTGGGCGTTGGGCTGGCAACTCAGCACCATAAAAAATCTACTGCCAGTCATTAGCAGACCGGAGTTCCACTGTGGCGACCCCTAACCGGGAAAAGCCGAAAAGACAAACAACAAAACTCTCTTTTCACCTACTATACGCATTTTAGCATGGTGCCTTGTTCTAATCTACTCTGAATCTCCTTTTCCATATTATTTTAGTCAGCCGTAGAATAAGTAGGTATGTAAAAATACTAACAGCTAGCTGCAGAGAATCTGAATGCCCTGTGGTATATAATCCTTATAGAAGGTCATGCTAATTAAATACTATGTGAAGACTGAAAGTATATCTTCAGTACCTCAGATATATTCTGAGCATTCATACAGACATCCAGAAATTACATCTTGTTGGAAATGATTAAATAAATCTGTAGAATGAAATAAACATTTGTTTTCAAGAATTCAAATGTTTAGAAGTACATAAATATAGTTCACAGCTGAAGAAAATGCAGCATAATCACAGTTTATCATACACTATTTCCAATAATAAACTAAAATATCAGAATGAACACATTATTTAGTTGAATTGGTGCAGACAGACTTTATATCCAGCTAGAAAAAAAAAAAAAAGCAATCATGGCAATAGAATAAAAAGGTAATAAAAAAGTCATGTAGAACATAGGCTCAGTTATTGTTTGACAAAGCCATAACACAAAGTTGTAAAAAGGGAAATGATCTAGGTATATAATTGACAGATTACAAAAAAAAAAAAAAAAAAAAAAAAAAAAAAAAAAAAAACATTCAACAGCATCCCAAATTCACAGATAATGGAATTCTTACAGATACACCATACACTGATCAATCAAAAAGCCTGAATAGCTGAAATGTGACACATTTCTGCATTTCACTATGGAAGAAGTCCTGGAAGGAATGGAGAATATTAAAAGCACTTAGTCTAGATATCTTATAGTCGTTTCCTGAGGTCAAGAAAATGTAATGCAATAATTGTTTTATTTTTCATGAAGAGAAGAAAACTAAAGTAGTAGCATTTAGAAAGAAGTTAAAAGATTATGTTGAGTCTAGACAAAACTTGCCATTTGTTTGCCATTTTCCTTTACTAGCACATCAAGTCTCCTAGGAACTATTGAAGCTTATCTGACAGAGTTGTGGAAATGAACCAATGACTATGTATTTTGAGAGCTATGTAATTTCATTAATAAGAGATATAAAATGTTTGTGATATAATAAATGATGAAGCAAGGGCTATTTTTTAAGAGAACTAGACCTGACATAGCCACAAACTATGGATTTATGTGGAGTGATCAAAACCATATGCACACAGTCTAAGGAATTCACAGAAGATATAGATGTGAATAAATAAATGATAAAAACTATACACTATTAACAAGTTGTTTCCTGTAGTCCAGGGTTTGATTCCTTCAACCTCCATTTGCCTAATGTATGTGCTGTGGAACAAATCAAGGAGACGGATATGCTCCTTAATGGTCTCCTGGAACACAGTCCTAATAAATACAACAAACCTGTAAGACTATGATTATTAATGATTATGATGAAGGGAGTCATATGAAAATACGCAGCAACAGTAAAGAAAACAATAACAATAGCCAAGAAAATACTGTGCAGTTGAAAATAAACCACTGCATATTATGTGTAGTTACAAGCATAAGAAGAAATATCAGCCTGGTTTTAATATGTTTTTGTAAAACATGTGCTAGGCTTATCTTTCAAAAGGTGAATGTATTGGAAGGAATTCATAACTTGGTGGTCAGAAGAATGAAAGTTACCTGTTTTCTGGCACTGATAAAGTGAAAAGAATTGTTGAAATTAATACTGGAAATGTTTTGGATGTTTTTGAGAGAAGAGAGATAGTCAGGCTGTTGATAAGAAATACTGTTAAATAACAACTAAAATGCTGAATTTAGAAGCAGTTGCAGATTGTAACATTTTGTCTAAAGCTATGTTTGAAGCACTGGGGGGAGAGTGGCTCACAAAAAAGGAAGATAGGGTACAATACAAACCTATTAAGGGCACCAAGTAACACAATTTGGCAAAAATTGCTGACATGGCAATTTAAAAATAAGAAGTACATGATCTTGTTGTAAGCTATAAACCCTGGTAATATTTTGAATCATCTGACTTGTGAAAATTTTGGAATGGTAAAAAGCAATCCACAGGAAGAAAGCAGTTGCAGAATGTATGTATACCTTTATGCATTCAGGAACAATAATGCATCTTGAATTCTGTACATTCATAACAATGACATTCTTCATGACTCTGCTAATTAATTAACATACTTAAGAAGTTTAGCCAAGAAAATAAAATACAAATAAATAATGATGCTATGCTTGTAATATGTGCTCAAATGAATGTGACAAAAGCTCTCAAGAGTAGAGCTATGCAGGAAATAAACTGCATGAAAGTATTAGGGATCATTAAAAGGTAATTAGAACCAACCAAGAAAATGAGTTGTGACTCAAGAAAAGATTCACATTTGCTTTGATCAAAATAACTTTCTGTTGGCACTTTGAAGAGTCATGCAACTTTGAAGTCTTGCATTGCTGAGACTTCAATAAATTGTCTGTTGAACTGTTGCTTATATTTTTAATGCATTCTCTGAGTTTGGTGTACAAGAAGTAAAGGTAAAATGTAACTTGTTTCCCTTTTGTACAAGTCTATGTGACATTGGAGTAAGGGGTATAAGAAGAAGCCTCCATTTTTGAGGATGCAGATAGTATAGCTCTTTTTTAAAAATATGTTTGACTTCATAGTTGGAAGACAAAGGGCAAATATGACCCATAAATTACATTTTATGGATTTTGTGTGATGGTTTAAGTTACAATATTGGTATTTCAATATTTATTAAAGTTAAACATTGCTGCTAAGATATTTTGAGTCTCAGACAAATTACGCAAATTAATATATGCAATCGAAAATATATTGACTACATTCTACCATTAGAGGAACCATACCTGAGACAGAAGAAGTCATACCAACTGCATAAAAATAAATGCTTGAAGGCAATAATTGCAGAGTTTTGTAAGAATGATGAAGCATCTTGCAAGGTACGAACATGATATGAGATAATTATGATTTTTAAAAAGTTGTTATTACAATATGTAGCCTGGAAATAGGGCTAAAATCAAGAAAATTATTTTGAAATACTAAAGAATGTAGTGTCAGATGTAACAGAGTTAAAATAGTAGGGTGTGAACAAGCTAGTTTGTCAGTAGCTGGAAGTCAAAAAGATACACAAGTGGTGATCCTATAAGAGACTGAACCAGCAGCCTGAAGTTCAAGAACCTTTATAAATGTACAACAGAGATATGCACATATAGAAAAGGAATGGTAGTCAAAAAGTGTATGGATGTGAAAAACTTCATAAACATGTCTTTGGTAAAGTGGTTCAGAAGCAAACTAGCCATAGTCCTTGCAAAGCATTATGAAAAAAAAACTGCTTCCACATGCTACCTCCTAGACTGCAGAGAACTTTACTTAATAAACAAAAGTAAGATTTGAAAGTGAAATGCAGTCTAGGTAAGGAACTACATATAGCAGACGTGATAAGTAGATCATGAAGAAGCTACAAATACAGAGTTTGTCTGGGTAATTCCATATTTACCTATGACAGAAGAAAAAGTAAAAGAATTCCTAAGATGTAATGACACTGACTCTGAAATGCAGCTACTGAAATATGTTATCATGTCTGAACTAAACGAAAATCACCAGTAAGCAAACACTTTGCTCATTCATTCTGCAATGATTAAGTAAATCCAATTCAGTCATGGAGAGCCACAAACTATTCCAGCACTAAATGAGTGCAGGAGCAAAAAAAAACTCATCTCTAATGGGACATCAATCCATTGTGGGATGCAGAAACATCTAGTAAACTCATGGATAAAGTGACAATGCACAGCTTGCACAGCAAATAGCCCAGCTCATAATAGAACTGAACAGCCAATGATTCAGTAATGCTAACTACTGAATCACTGTGTCACGCACAGTAAGGAACAAACATTGTCTTATTTTTCTCTGAAAAAAGAAATACATTGTGTCCACAGTTTAATGTTCAAAGCTGGTAAAATTATAGTAATCTATCAATTGACAAGCTCAATGTCTGAGAGAATATATGAATTCTAATTGTGAATAATGAAGTACAAAGAAATGGCAATAGATATTGGCCAGAAATATTAATTCAGATAGTTATGAGTTGTGCTATAATCAATGTATACCATAACAACAATGCAGAAAACATTATGTTAACTGACATGTCATATGGTCATCCTAATAGTGAAGAATATCATTGTTGTCAGAGTTGAGTGGGCAATGCATAGTCCATGAATACAAACCTCTTCTGCAATAGAAACAGAATGGTTTGGAGGGACACCTATATCTCAGAGAGAATGCCAATGTTCTGAAACAGATTCTCCATCCACAAAACATCAAAGCTTATCCCTGTCCATGTTCATGTGTGACTTGCATTTTTGGGTTTGTAACTGAGAATCTACCCCAGGACCACCCCGTGTACTACTAATGAACAGAAGCATCTCCTAAATGTTTTATTCCATGCATCAGTCCCCTCAAATTATCTGTGGTATGATCCCTTTCATTAACAACAGGGGTAATATATAATAATCAACAGTAGGATGGGTAAAGCCCGTCTAACTGCTAATGAAATAGGGAAATTCAAGCACCAAAAGGAAAAATTGGCTAAGCTTAAAATGGTGCACAAGTGCAGCTAGCTTAGTACTTAACAATGAATCTATGAACCTATGATTTGTTCCAATTTGAACTATCTACATTATATAGGTAGACTATTGCTCCAATTTCCTCAAAATAATCAGTCTCACAGATACAAGTGAAAATGTGATTTGTGCATTAAATTATTATCAAGACATAACATAGCTGATATTGTTATATCAGGACAATAGTCTTCAATATAAAATCCAGGAATTCAGAAGATTTGAATGCAAGTTTGAATTCTGACGCACAACATCCAGTCCACAAAAATCAGCAGTCTAATGGTCAAGTGGTACTAAATATTCAACAATAAAAAATGTCATTGTAAATGTAATTAATAGCTATGTGGCTTGCCTTCCTGCATTTTCAGAATCCAAAAATACACCATTTCATGGACTCGTTCTCTTATCAGAAAGTCAGACGGATGAAAAGAGTACCTACTTCAGCTACATTACTGATGGATGGAAGTCCGAAGAAAGTCAAGAAAATGCTGGAAAGAAGTCAGTAATGACATCAACAATATTATGATACAAACTGTAGAACAGTAGAATTAAAAGATGAAGACAAAATAAGACAACAAAAAGTCATGGGAAGCTTTGCATCCTGAAGCATAAATAGCTGCTGTACAGCTGGACCAGCATCTTATTTTGTTTGTGGTGAAGATGGAAAACTATACAGTGTTATCACAGACCTTTATGCAGGACAAAGCTTCAGGATCCAGAAAACGTGAATATTAGATAGAATTATCGCAGCTAGTACTGTTACAAGACAATACAAACTGTGAGAATTGTAATATTCAAGGGTCTACAAGAAAAGCAGCAGTACAGTAAGGATTGCCACAGCATGAACAACAGAAATGCACAGAATATAGTCCTATAAAATCTCTAGATTCTGAAGACCACTAGAGCAACCAGACTGATATATGCACTGTCTAAAAGTTAATCATGATACCACTGAAATATTGAATTTATTAAAGTGTGCTTTGAATGTGTGCAAAAGTATTACTTTATGCAGAAAACCCATCCGTGCTTATTGTAGACGTGATTTAAAATGCTCAGAGTAACATAATGCATTCTAGCTCAATTTTAAGCATATGAAACAGATAAACATTTTATAACCATGAATAAAGAATATGTAGTATATGTGGTGTGCACAGTTTTAGACACACATGCTTAAATTAAATTTGCAGGTCATGTGGTACATATTCCTTTTAGAAGCTCACCGAAGACTATGTAGATGTACATCCACAGTGTCTCTGTTGCAGACTGAGCATTCTGACAAGAATACCAACTTTACGCCACTATTTCCCATAGTCACATAATTCCATCTGGTCACTTGCAGATGCTGTAATCCAAATAGTACTCTGACCAATAATGCTGCCCAGCAGTCCCACAACACTCCCCTCATTTCCTTTAGTTTCTATACCCATACAATGCTCGATACCTGAAACAGTGAGCATTTCTTCTTATGTCCGCTCCTCTCTTTCTTTCAAATAAGCATTTCTTAGACCCAACAACCTCCAATTAATAATCCACCTCTACATGTTCCACAACAGCTCACTGTTACTTAATTTTCCTACATCTTGGATAAAATTATAAAGATGGATGATGTTTTTCTTTGCTCGTTAGTCTCTGGAGTACTGAAACATGAGGTTGGTAAAATGCTTTGTTCACAAAGCCATGTTCTCATTTTAGGTTGGTGGGAATAGTTTACACTACAGGAAACAAGCTCTCCAGAGAGATTACTTACTGTAAAAGATTAAAAATCCCATTTTGAGAAAAGGAATGTGCTCTGAAAAAGAACAGTGGGCACATGCGAGTGACACTGTAGAAATGATTAGGTATAAAACCTTGCCAAAGGGATGTATAGTAAGTGCATCGCAGTTATGACAACATTGTGCTGCTGCTATACTCACTGGCAATATCACTGCTTATTAGTAGGCTTTGAGTCATGCCAACATTGTGGTGCTGCTATTCTCACTGGCAGCACCACTGCTTATCTGTAGGCTTTGAGTCATGCTGACATTGTGATGCTGCTGTTCTCTAGGGCAGTACCACTGCTTATCAGTAGGCTTTGAGTCATGACAACATTGTGATGTTGTTAGTCTCACTGGCAGCACCACTGTTTATCAGTAGGCTTTGAGTCATGCCGACATTGTGGTGCTGCTATTCTCACTGGAGCACCACTGCTTATCAGTAGGCTTTGAGTCATGAAGACATTGTGGTGCTGTTAATCTCACTGGCAGCACCACTGCTTATCACTAGGTTTGTGTTATGACAACATTGTGGTCCTGTTAATCTCACTGGCAGCACTACTGCTTATCAGTAGGATTTGATTCGTGCCAACATTGTGGTGCTGCTATTCTCACTGGCAGCACCACCTCTTATCAGTAGGATTTAACTCATGCCGGCATTGTGGTGCTGCTATTCTCACTGGCAGCACCACTGCTTATCAGTAGGCTTTGAGTCATGACAACATTGTGGTACTGCTATTCTCACTGGCAGCACCACTGCTTATCAGTAGGCATTGAATCATGACAACATTATGGCACTGCTATTCTCACTGGCAGCACCACTGCTTATCAGTAGGCATTGAGTCATGACAACATTGTGGTACTACTATTCTCACTGGCAGCACCACTGCTTATCAGTAGGCATTGAATCATGACAACATTGTGGCACTGCTATTCTCACTGGCAGCACCACTGCTTATCAGTAGGCTTTGAGTCATGATGACATTGTGGTGCTGCTATTCTCACTGGCAGCACCACTGCTTATCAGTAGGCTTTGAATCATGAGAACATTGTGGTGCTGCTATTCTCACTGACAGCACCACTGCTTATCAATAGGCTGTGTGGTACTTTCCTGTGTTAATCTGTAAATAAGGAAGGATTAGATATTTATTTGGGCAGTGTAGCTCTACAGAGTAAGTGTATTCTGACAAGGGTAAAGACAGAGATGCACATATTTCTACAAAAAAGGGTTAAAATCTATTGTACTTGAAAGCTGTTTGAGGGAGTGTCTAATATGGAAGCAGCCACATTTGTATAGTAAGGGTCATCTGATCTGTTAATATTTTATTTATTTGCTATGCAGGTAGGTGAGCTTGAATAATTGTGGCCCATTTTCAGCCACAACCTTCTTACTAAATAAAGAAGTATCAGTAAAAAGGTAAACTAACACCAGAGCTGTATATCACATAAACACTCAGTGCTGAGCAGTAAGGTGAAAAATAACACAAAATAACACGAGTAACTGCATAACACTTTGTATTTACACTGGCATACTACAAATGAAAGGATAGAACAAAATATGAGTTATCAGATGACAAATCACAAACATTTGCATTTCAATTCTTGCTGAATGTATAAATTGAGGTGCATGGTGAAGGTGTCTGAGTTCAGACCTGATGACGAATTTAAGGAGGACTACTCCTGATGGAAGAGCCTAAGGCCCAGCTCAGTAGAAACAAGTGAGTATAGTGGAGTGATAAGTGTAGGAGTAAATGAGTCTGGTGAACTGAGGGACCTGGAGTACTTCTTGAAGGAGATGAGTCTTTGCAAGCTATTGCAAAGGTTGAAGTTAAGAACCTTGAATAACAATGTGCACTATAGGAGAGTAAGTCATTAGGATACTGGGAACAAGTTCAGCTGTTTGTGGAGCTTCTTAAAAGCACAGGTTACTAATCAACAGATTCAGCTCTGAATTGTTTGGAGACTTTTTTATAGTTTTGGATGAAGTGGGCACATTGATGACAATAGAGTATTGAAGAATGAGAGAAGTACCACTTTCCTAACTCCTTTGTGAACTGGAAAAGTCATCAGCTAGAAGATATAAGTGGACTTACAGAACAGTGAAGTGATTGTATGATGTATGTTGTGCATGTGAATGTAAACAAAAATAGTGAAGGCTCCAGCCAGATCCCAAAGATATTTCATGGACTTCATTGTTTTTGGGAGCTCCAGTCTTGGCCAATAATATTCTAAGAATCATGGCATGAACTAAGATGGTTTGTCTGCTGAATTCCATTGAATTCGTTTTGATGACATTTGCTTTTATACCCAGGTTTTTGCAGACCTGATAATGTTCTTCCAGTGAAGTACTGAATGATGTACAGATGGCTTCAGGTGAGCTGCCAGCTTTCCCAATTACAATATTATCTATATACAGAAGAATATTGTTTGTATTTTGATTAAGAATGAGGGTAGTGATGCAGGTAAGGAACAGTAAAGGTTCAAGCACAGATCTCTAGGGAGTGCTAGACAGGACTGGATGGAAGACTGACTAAGAGAGCGAGCTGATATGTTCAAAGACTCAGTCTTGCATGTAATCTGAGAACTATCTAAATGAATAAGAGTAAAGATCACAGAAGAAGACGTGTTTAATGAGAAGATAATGACTCACAAGGTCAAAAGCCTTGGATTGATAAATGAACATGTCTACAGTCAGGAAGCCTTCATCCCTTGACTTTTAAATGTTGTCAGTTAGAGTAAGATGAATGGCATTGGTACTATGATCTTGTCTAAAGCTATGTTGACTTTAATGAAGAGAGCACAGGATTCTAGTTGCTGTAAGATATCAGCTTTTTTCTGGAATTTTGCTATGGGTGATAGTAATGCTATTGGTCAAAAGGAGTCAGGTGTTGTATTAGAGGACAATTAAGATTGTAATAGCACTGGCTATTTTACAGAAGTCTAAAAGCGCTCTGCGAGACACCAATGTGCTGAAGATGTGTTGTACAGGCAAAGTAATGAAGATGTCACAGGCCCTATTTTATATGAAGTAAATGCCATAAGAACCACCTTTACATAGTTAAAAAAAAATCAGTGATTTATTAATTTGTATGAGTCACCACTTTACATTGGAAATAAGTAGCAAAACAAAGATGGATTCAGTTGTGGGAACAGATTCCTGATGATGAAACGTACGACTAGTGTGGATACTGAACTGACAGGATAAATGCACAGATGCTTCTGCCATAGGTTCATCGGTTCATAGGTAGGTACTAGGCTATCTGCCCAAAGGCATTTATAAGCCTAGCCAGAATGTGTTGGCTTTCGCAGCCCCCTTCAATTAGTTCCCTGTGCCTCTGTCCAGCAGAGCCACTGAAGTGATCCGCGGGTTAAACTTTTTGTTTCCCATCCACTCGTCAAGGTTTTTCTTGAAGAATGCTAGCAAGGAGCTCTGCCTAATGTAGATTGAAATCTTGTTCCAAAGCATGGGAAGTCTGTGGGACAGGAATCTATCCCTCCAGCACGTCCTATTTATTGTTTATCAAGTTTATATTGGACACTAGTGGATTGTTCACTAAGAGAGAGTTTGGATGGGGAGGATTTGACAATCCTGCAAGGTTATTCATTCTCCTCCAAAATCATGTAGACTTTCCAAGATGTTCTGCCTCACAATTTTATAGGTAGAATGCATTGCTTTGTTTGACATATGCTTACATTTATTTTGAGAAAAAAGTAATAATTACATTCTCATTACAGACCAGTGGCCTTAAATTTTGACCAAGCAGCCTTATGTGCCGTGCATAGGTGCCTTCTTTACCTTTTGAAAAAAAAAGTATTGGATTGCCCTCAAGTCTCCTGGTTTCAGTAGGGTAGTAATTTTCCAACAAAGCCAGAAGAATGTTATAAAAGTACTATAATAATGAATTGCCATCTTCTAGTTGCAGTACAGATGAGCAGTCCTTGTTGGCCAGTTCCAACTATAATTTCATTTCCTGACCACACATTAGACTGTGGAAGGTGATTGTATTATGAGGTACTTGACAATTTTTTGGATAGAATGGTTTATCAAAATACACAGTAGTCACTCAGTATATGGGAAGGCAAAATTACTAGTCACTGCAGTTGGATGATTGCTTCAATTAACTGTCTGTTGATAACTATGTTCTGCTAAGACAGAAAAAGAAAAAAGTCTTTGATTCCCCGTACTATAGCCGAAGTCCCCCAGGAGAAGAGATTTCTTTCATGACAGCGTTTCCAATATTGTAAAAGTTTTGCAGTACCTACTTGTTGTAGGGTAGGAGGTATTTGATATAGTATACCAGTTCTTAGTCTGAGAGCTCTACCTGCAAGGTGTTTGCAAAAAATCCATTTGTAGCCGTAGTCAGAGGTGATAGGTAAGAATGATGTAAGTGTGCTATCAATATGGCTGTAAATAAGGACAAATGTGCCTCCACCTTCAAAAGGACCATGTCTGTGTCTCTGACTTATGCTGAACTCAGCAGAGGGATTACATATCTTCATTTTTAACTAGGTTACAATAAGATCAACAATATCAGTTTAGAGTGCAGTCAGACTTTGAGCTTTGCTTGTTCCAGGTACTTGCATAGGTTGATGTAGGTAAATTTACTGCCTTTCACTCTTGTACTGCTCTAAGTACAAGGATGGCAAGAGATATTTAATGGAGAGTAAAATGATACTAGTATCTAAGGACAGTGGTGGCATGATTTAAAATTCAGGAAGAAATAAAGAGAAAGGAATGTGAATGGAAGTGCATGCAACCATTGATGACAGAAAGATACATGAGTTGGTGAAATGAGATACAACCGACAGTGGTGAATGTGACTGGAAGTGCATGCAACCAATGATAGAAAGTAACAAGAGTTGGTGAAATGAGATACAACTGACAGTGGTGAATGTGACTGGAAGTGCATGCAACCAATGATAGACAGTAACAAGAGTTGGTGAAATGAGATACAACTGACAGTGGTGAATGTGACTGGAAGTGCATGCAACCAATGATAGATAGTAACAAGAGTTGGTGAAATGAGACACAACTGACAGTGGTGAATGTGAATGGAAGTGGATGCAACCAATGATAGACAGTAACAAGAGTTGGTGAAATGAGATACAACTGACAGTGGTGAATGTGACTGGAAGTGCATGCAACCAATGATAGACAGTAACAAGAGTTGGTGAAATGAGATACAACTGACAGTGGTGAATGTGAATGGAAGTGCATGCAACCATTGATAGAAAGTAACAAGAGCTGGTGAAATGAGATACAACTGACAGTGGTAAATGTGACTGGAAGTGCATGCAACCAGTGATAGAAAGTAACAAAAGCTGGTGAAATGAGATACAACTGACAGTGGTGAATGTGACTGGAAGTGCATGCAACCAATGATAGACAGTAACAAGAGTTGGTGAAATGAGATACAACTGACAGTGGTGAATGTGACTGGAAGTGCATGCAACCAATGATAGACAGTAACAAGAGTTGGTGAAATGAGATACAACTGACAGTGGTGAATGTGAATGGAAGTGCATGCAACCAATGATAGACAGTAACAAGAGTTGGTGAAATGAGATACGACTGACAGTGGTGAATGTGAATGGAAGTGCATGCAACCAATGATAGACAGTAACAAGAGTTGGTGAAATGAGATACAGCTGACAGTGGTGAATGTGACCATTGATAGAAAGAACAAGAGTTGGTGAAATGAGATACAACTGACAGTGGTGAATGTGACTGGAAGTGCATGCAACCAATGATAGACAGTAAAAAGAGTTGGTGAAATAAGATACAACTGAACAGTGGTGAATGTGACTGGAAGTGCATGCAACCAATGATAGAAAGTAACAAGAGTTGGTGAAATGAGATACAACTGACAGTGATGAATGTGACTGGAAGTGCATGCAACCAATGATAGAAAGTAACAAGAGTTGGTGAAATGAGATACAACTGACAGTGGTGAATGTGACTGGAAGTGCATGCAACCAATGATAGGCAGTAACAAGAGTTGGTGAAATGAGATACAACTGACAGTGGTGAATGTGACTGGAAGTGCATGCAACCAATGATAGACAGTAACAAGAGTTGGTGAAATGAGATACAACTGACAGTGGTGAATGTGAATGGAAGTGCAAGCAAACAATGATAGACAGTAACAAGAGTTGGTGAAATGAGATACAACTGACAGTGGCGAATGTGACTGGAAGTGCATGCAACCATTGATAGAAAGAACAAGAGTTGGTGAAATGAGATACAACTGACAGTGGTGAATGTGAATGGGAGTGCATGCAACCAATGATAGAAAGTAACAAGAGTTGGTGAAATGAGATACAACTGACAGTGGTGAATGTGACTGGAAGTGCATGCAACCATTGATAGAACAAGCGTTGGTGAAATGAGATACAACTGACAGTGGTGAATGTGACTGGAAGTGCATGCAACCATTGATAGAAAGAACAAGAGTTGGTGAAATGAGATACAACTGACAGTGGTGAATGTGAATGGAAGTGCATGCAACCAATGATAGAAAGTAACAAGAGTTGGTGAAATGAGATACAACTGACAGTGGTGAATGTGACTAGAAGTGCATGAAACCATTGATAGAAAGAACAAGAGTTGGTGAAATGAGATACAACTGACAGTGGTGAATGTGACTGGAAGTGCAAGCAACCAATGACAGACAGTAACAAGAGTTGGTGAAATAAGATACAACTGACAGTGGTGAATGTGACTGGAAGTGCATGCAACCATTGATAGAAAGAACAAGAGTTGGTGAAATGAGATACAACTGACAGTAGTGAATGTGACTGGAAGTGCATGCAACCAATGATAGACAGTAACAAGAGTTGGTGAAATGAGATACAACTGACAGTGGTGAATGTGACTGGAAGTGCATGCAACCAATGATAGAAAGTAACAAGAGTTGGTGAAATGAGATACAACTGACAGTGGTGAATGTGACTGGAAGTGCATGCAACCAATGATAGAAAGTAACAAGAATTGGTGAAATGAGATACAACTGACAGTGGTGAACGTGACTGGAAGTGCATGCAACCAATGATAGACAGTAACAAGAGTTGGTGAAATGAGATACAACTGACAGTGGTGAATGTGACTGGAAGTGCATGCAACCAATGATAGATAGTAACAAGAGTTGGTGAAATGAGATACAACTGACAGTGGTGAATGTGAATGGAAGTGCATGCAACCAATGATAGACAGTAACAAGAGTTGGTGAAATGAGATACAACTGACAGTGGTGAATGTGACTGGAAGTGCATGCAACCAATGATAGACAGTAACAAGAGTTGGTGAAATGAGATACAACTGACAGTGGTGAATGTGAATGGAAGTGCATACAACCATTGATAGAAAGCAACAAGAGTTGGTGAAATGAGATACAACTGACAGTGGTGAATGTGATTGGAAGTGCATGCAACCATTGATAGAAAGTAACAAAAGCTGTTGAAATGAGATACAACTGACAGTGGTGAATGTGACTGGAAATGCATGCAACCAATGATAGACAGTAACAAGAGTTGGTGAAATGAGATACAACTGACAGTGGTGAATGTGACTGGAAGTGCATGCAACCAATGATAGACAGTAACAAGAGTTGGTGAAATGAGATACAACTGACAGTGGTGAATGTGAATGGAAGTGCATGCAACCAATGATAGACAGTAACAAGAGTTGGTGAAATGAGATACAACTGACAGTGGTGAATGTGAATGGAAGTGCATGCAACCAATGATAGACAGTAACAAGAGTTGGTGAAATGAGATACAACTGACAGTGGTGAATGTGACCATTGATAGAAAGAACAAGAGTTGGTGAAATGAGATACAACTGACAGTGGTGAATGTGACTGGAAGTGCATGCAACCAATGATAGACAGTAAAAAGAGTTGGTGAAATAAGATACAACTGACAGTGGTGAATGTGACTGGAAGTGCATGCAACCAATGATAGAAAATAACAAGAGTTGGTGAAATGAGATACAACTGACAGTGGTGAATGTGACTGGAAGTGCATGCAACCAATGATAGACAGTAAAAAGAGTTGATGAAATAAGATACAACTGACAGTGGTGAATGTGACTGGAAGTGCATGCAACCAATGATAGAAAGTAACAAGAGTTGGTGAAATGAGATACAACTGACAGTGGTGAATGTGACTGGAAGTGCATGCAACCAATGATAGACAGTAAAAAGAGTTGGTGAAATAAGATACAACTGACAGTGGTGAATGTGACTGGAGGTGCATGCAACCAATGATAGACAGTAACAAGAGTTGGTGAAATGAGATACAACTGACAGTGGTGAATGTGACTGGAAGTGCATGCAACCAATGATAGAAAGTAACAAGAGTTGGTGAAATGAGATACAACTGACAGTGGTGAATGTGACTGGAAGTGCATGCAACCAATGATAGAAAGTAACAAGAGTTGGTGAAATGAGATACAACTGACAGTGGTGAATGTGACTGGAAGTGCATGCAACCAATGATAGACAGTAACAAGAGTTGGTGAAATGAGATACAACTGACAGTGGTGAATGTGAATGGAAGTGCATGCAACCAATGATAGACAGTAACAAGAGTTGGTGAAATAAGATACAACTGACAGTGGTGAATGTGACTGGAAGTGCATGCAACCATTGATAGAAAGAACAAGAGTTGGTGAAATGAGATACAACTGACAGTGGTGAATGTGACTGGAAGTGCATGCAACCAGTGCTAGACAGTAACAAGAGTTGGTGAAATAAGATACAACTGACAGTGGTGAATGTGACTGGAAGTGCATGCAACCATTGATAGAAAGAACAAGAGTTGGTGAAATGAGATTCAACTGACAGTGGTGAATGTGACTGGAAGTGCATGCAACCATTGATAGAAAGAACAAGAGTTGGTGAAATGAGATACAACTGACAGTGGTGAATGTGACTGGAAGTGCATGCAACCATTCTAGAGTAAATATCATGAGGTTGACAGGGTAGTGCGAGACATATCCATCATAGAATTCCATAGTTCACTGATACATAGGTTCATAGGTTCATAGGTTCATACTAGGCTATCTGCCCTGAGGCAATTATAAGCCTAGCCCGATTCTGTATGGCTTCCGCCACCCCTTGATTTGAGTATACTGTGCCCTTTTTAAGGTTTAGTTTACTGTGCCTCTGTCTAATAGTGACATGGGAGTAATCCCTGGGACAAACCTACGATCCCCCATCCACCTATCGAGATTCTTCTTGAAGAGATTCAGCGAGGTGCTCTGCCTCACATGAACTGGAATTCTATTCCAGAGTGAAGGGAGCCTCTGGGTTATGAACCTGTCCCTCCAGCAAGTTCTATTTATTTCTGTGCTGAGGTTCAAGTCCCTCGAGCATGTGGCTCTAAGGGATTTAGATTTACTCAGGTGGAGCATGTCCATTAATTCTAGATTTGACATAGCTTTGTATGTCAGGCATAGATCGCCTCGAAGTAGGCGGTATGCAACTGAGTAGAGCTGGAGTTTTTTTAACCGAGCAGCATATGGCATCTGTTTGAGACCCTTGATCCTCTTGGTGAGATACTTTTGGGGTCGTTTTAATTGCTGCAGGTGTCGGGTAAGGTACATCCCAAAAGGGGCATTGTATTCTATGATGGGCCTGATGAGGGATGAATAAAGGGGCACGATTACCTCTCTTGATCTAGATGTGAAACCCTTTGTGATGAGGTGGGCTATGTAGAAGGTCTTTCTAACCACTTTGGCAATGTGGTTTTCAAAGGAGAGATTGTTATCAACTTGGGTCCCCAGGTCCCTAATAACTTTCTCTGTACTTAATGGGTTTCCGCCTATGTGGTAATTTGTGGGCACATTGTTTTTGCCAAAGGGTATGACTATACATTTTTTGGCATTTAGCTTTAAACCATGGTGCTGGCACCAGTTATCTGTCTCTGTGAGACCTTTTTGAAGGATGTTTGTGTCAGCTGGAGAGTTGATTATGGCACCCTGTTTGCAGTCGTCTGCGAACTTGGTGAGCCATAGTCCTCCCACGTTTGCCTGTACCTCGGAAAAGTATATACCGAACAAGAGTGGTCCCAGGACAGAACCCTGTGGGATGCCACTTGTGACTGGTTTCGAGTCTGACATGGCTCCAGCAACTCTCACTCTGTGGGTTCTGTCTTTGAGCCAGTTTGCAACCCATCTTGTGACATAGGGGTTTATATTTAAGCTGGATAGCTTATCTATGATGCCCGAGTGTGGTATTGTGTCAAATGCCTTTGCAAGGTCCAGATAGGCTGTGTGGACTACCTTTCCTTCATCTATGGCTTTGGTGACTGTTTCGAAGAAGACAACCAGGTTCAAAAGGCAGGATCTGCCCTTGAAAAAGCCGAACTGGGTAGGATCTAGTGTCTGTAGGTCCCCAATGTCTTTGTTTATGAGCTCCATGATGATCCTCTCCATAGCCTTGCAGACTAAGCTAGTCAGGCTTATGGGGCGATAGTTTCCAGGGTCCGTAGAGGCTCCACCTTTGTGGAGTGGGACCACTGTTGCTGTACGCCATTCTGTGGGCACATATCCTGTAGTGAGGCTGAGATTGTATAGCTGTTTTATTTGAGGGATTAGTTCCTCTTGGAGTTCATGTAGGACGCAACCTGGGATGCCATCTGGTCCCATGGAAGCAATGTTTTTTGCTTTGGAGAGGGCAGCCTTCACCTGAGCATCAGAGATGTTTGGGAGGCAGCCCTCTGCTGGGATAGAGCTAATAGTAAAAGGAAGACAAATAGAGGTATGAGGATGGGTCTCATAAGTACTCGTATTGACATAAAAATGAAGAAGCAACTACCCAAAGTTTGTTGACTGGATGGAAAACAAAGTTTGGTCTAAGAGGTAATCTTTTATATACAATTATTTGTTAGGACGATGCTTAAGTATCAGAAAGATGCTAAGTTAATAGGATGCTTAGTAGCAGTACCAGAGAAGTATTATTTACTCTAGTGTTGTAAGGTGACTTAATTCGAATAGCTTAAGGAAGTCTTTATTATCCTTGAGAGGTGTAGTGAAAAGAAACTATCTAGGTTGCATTAGAAAAAGAGAAAGACTGTAGCCTTTACGGTCTACAGAAAGAAGTAGTATAGATATAGTTACTCCTACCAAAGACCGAGTCATAGTCTTAAGGACAGAAGGTTTTGCTATTACCAAAGGCCAGCAAAAAAAAAAATCTAAAATAAAAAGTGTCTAAAGGTAAACATTCAGTCTATGCTGTCACCGTAGGTTATATATTGCTTATAAGATGAAAAAAGATATGCTGTATTCTTTGTTACCACCAAGGACTGTAGAGTATGAATATAACTAGATATGCAATAAGTAAACTGGACATGAACTGCTATTAAAGATTATACCAGAGTCCCACTATCCTGGGCATAACTTTTAATATAGAAAAAATAAACTACAGTCTTTGTTGCCACCAAAGTGTACAGAAAAAAGCACTAATGGAGACACAGAAGAAAATTTACAAAATTAGAGACCTGGTTCACAGTAAGAGAATAAGTGATCTGAAGCACACAAGCCTTTGGTCCCACCTAAAGCAAAAAAGTAAATATATAACATGCGCAACATGCAGCCAATGCATAATATATTGTGTTAGTAGACAAAGAGATAAGCTGCAGGTCTGGCATCTTATAGCCTGCAGAGAAAGAGTGTAGGTGGATACTGAATAAGCTTAACTGGGTATGGAATAGTAGTTCAAATTTAGCCAGAGCTCTTGATAAAGGTAGTGGATGCCTGGAGTGGAAGAGTTAGGTAGTGTTTGTTCTGAGCTGTAATACTGAATTGCATGCAAAGACATTGGATGTAAGAAAACAGCAATGTCAGAAGTGACACAATAATTGCCACCAGAGTTCTACAGATGTAAATGGCAGATAATATAATGTTACTGCTGTTGCCTAAGAACTGGAGGAAGATAGTTGGAGGAGATGAGGTAATAAAGGAAATTATGGTTTAGGTGGTGTATATGAATTAGTTCTTTATTGTCAGCAAGAGGAAATAGTGCATAGGATTGTGTTGTAGATTTTTGTGTAGGTTTTATGAGGCAGTAGACAGGTACCTAGTGTTATAAAGAAACTGATGTAGGGGTGGAATGGAACGGGGTGTTGGGTAGGGCTTCAAAACATTCCTGAGAGTCATGAGGGTATGCAGGAAGTGGTGGAGGTATTTCCAGAAACAATCAGTAGCTCCCAAACAAAACTGGGACTAATTATCAGACCCGGGACATATAGGCCCTTCTCAGGGCTTTATCTCTCTTTGCTTTTGAGCTGGTAGTATCACTGATCCAGTGATACTATCCACAGACTGTGCAGTGTTATACTTTACTATTGTTATATTGCTTACTACTCCTCAAATAGACCTCATAGAAAAATGCATCTGAATTACTTCACAAACTCTGTCTTATATTGCCAACTACAACTGAAGTGATGGTTGAATATAACAGCATTCTTAAGGGAAGTCTGAAATGACATGCCTGATTTTATCTCCAACTTCCTGTGAATGCCACCATGCCATACACAACTATGCAGATAACCAAGACAAAATCTATTGGAAAGAATGTCCTGAAGTAGAAAAGGGAAAGCAAAGTTTGTACTCTAAAATGACATCTTAAGGATTCTCTTCATATGCAATTAGCATGGATTTCTGATGTAAAAATACTTAAGTTGTCTATGTTTGCTTAAAGACCAATTGGACAAGTACATTTCAGTCGCAGAACATCATATCATTGGTTTCATAGTGATGGTCATAAAACATTTAAACTATAGTAGTGAACTAATAAAAAGGGTACACAAAACTAAACAAAAACGAAATAAAACCCTGTTTACTCTTTACATAAGTAGTTCATGACTGTGCATAAGGAAACTCAGCGCCACAGCAATTATCTAATTGCAACAGTTAATTGCTGCTTCTGAAATATATAAAAAGGCATCTTTGTTTTCCTTGAACTAAAAGTTATCCTGTCAGAAGTTGCTTGATCAATTGACTCAGACTTTTGTTTATTCCTGTCATCAGTCTTCTGATCAGCTACTTAAGAGGCAGAGCATGGTGTATACCCTGTGTAACATATGAAAATTGGCCTGTTGTACCTTACAGCATCCTGTATGTATCCTTTTTTTAAACAAAATTAGGAAAAGAAGGGTGAAGAGAAGTGAATCCTTCTTAAAATAAAACCTAAGTGTTGCATGCAGACCCTTACCGGTCAGAAGTCACTCAGGCCAAAATAATGCTGCAGCAGAGATCACCCACTACCCCAAAGCTGAAGAAATCAGTAAAGCCTAATGATCCATGATATTGAATACTAGTGAGAGATCAAAAACAATGACCAGAGTCTACTCCACTGACCTCTGAGAAGGAAGAGGTCATTCATCATTTTTATATTGGCAGTCTCAGTGCAATGTCACAGTCTGAAACCTGAATGAAATTACTCATAGTTTGACAACTTAAGTGTGAAATGGCAGCTATAGGCAATATAACAGCAGATGAAGCATCATACTTCTTAGCAGCGTCAGCTGCACAACTGTAAGCACTGATTGTTGTGCTAAAGGCAGGCCAGCCCCTGAAAACAGTACCAACATTTGTAGCATGACTGAAGCATTGAAGTGATGCCAGCATTGTCTACTTTTTTGCAGCTGGCCTTATCACTCATTCCTTACAATCATATGTAGATGGTCCTTGCCCTGTTTGTATAGTATACAGTTCTAGCATATTCTTTATTTCTCCCTGTTCTTAGTTACAGCTCTGAGACTTATTATAGCTGTGAACTAATGTCAAAAAGGTCATTATGAGTTTAGCAGCTGATTACACAGATGATGAAAACCGCATCCGTTCCCCACAGGTCATACATGTATGTTGTTCTCAGAAATATCAGCTTATCTGTTTTGCTGTAATATGGGGGATGGGATACCAAATTGAGGGAAAATATGGCATCTGTAGGCTGCCTATATGTAGTAAAATGTGTTGTGTTGTTTCATATATATATATATATATATATATATATATATATATATATATATATATATATATATATAAATAACAACAATCCTATGAGAGTTTGTTTTCAGAGTAACTGTAAGGACAGGTGTAACAGGTTGCATTTTAGAAGAGACTCCAGTCAGCACTGTGTACTTGACAACACCACAGAAGGAAGATGTAACTTTCTGATTCATTTTTGCACTACTTCTGTGGTGTCCTTCATCATGTTTTACTACTTAACTGAAGGACATTTACTTCCAAAGTTGCTAAACTACAATTAATTGAAGTTTTATTTATTTGATAAAAAACATCATTTTACCTTTCAACCAGATATGTTATTTCTGCAGAGAAAAAAGAAAAATTCTATAAACATAAAATTATTTTTGTCAGAAAACACAATTTAGCAGGCGATAAATGATAATACCATTAAAAAATAAAGGAAGTTGAGACATGCAATATGAAAACACACATAGATATGCCTTATTAAAAAGTAAGAAATTTGGGATGCAATGATACTTTGTTCCTTTCTTTTCATGCATAAAAACTAATGCATGACATGTACTGCTACCTATGTCCCAGCTGATGAAAATAAATGGAGCAATTTTCACTCTGATTAAGTAATAATTGCAGATGACTGTGTAACATAATGGACACAGCAAAGCTTAATATATTGCAAGCATGCAGTTCCATGTTTTCAATGCACTGTCTTCTCCTTCTTTTTGGAGGTCAGGACAATTTATCTTAATCCTAAAGCTGACATCTTCTAATTTTATTACAGCAAGCTTGAATATTTCATACACAGAATAGCACAACTCAGCACATAACTACGGAAGTGGTACCAAACATCTTAATAATCAAGAACCCAGATCAATTATTTGAATTACCACGTAGAAATTTTAATGTTACAGATAACTTTCACTTTAACTCTGGTGTTATTCTCATCTCAACATAACATTCAAGTGATAAAACTCCAATCAGTGGACAGCAAAAAGGAAACAAATTAATTGAGAAAAGCTGAGAACATCCTGCAGTCTTTGTTCTTAAATGTTGCTAAGCACTCACTAAAAATCATTATGAGACAATTAAAAGAATAGTAGTTCATGGGTAATTTTCCACCACCTGGAAAACAAGCATAATAGTCCATAACTAGAAGATGATTACTAGTACATTTGAAAGCAACTTCAGGTCTGTTAACCTTACCAGTATAAATGGCAAATTCTTCGGAAGAATAACAAATTGCTTTCTCAATATATAAGTGATGGGAATTATATCAATATTGGTTATCATAGGTTCATAGATTAGTGCTAGGCTAAGTGCCCTTGCGGGCCATTTTAAGCCTAGCCAATTGCCCCATATCAGAATCAAACCCTGCACCTTGTGTCTGTAAGGTAAACACCTTAACCATTATGTCAACCTCCCACCTAAAATCATGATTTTATGAAAGTATATATTGTTTTATTTGCTTGACAAAGTTTTATGCCCTGATTTGTAGAGCACTATATGTTGGATTATCAGCTAACCTTTTTCTACTCTTTTTATAGAGTATTTGTTACAACTCACAGTTCTGGAGAAATGGAAATTCACGAATACAGTAACTGGAGCACCCATGTTATTCAACTCACCCTTCAGTGGTTAATTCACTGAACACTAGTAGTTATTGTGTATAGAAGATGAAATGGCAGAAACTGTGTGGTTTAACGGAAAGTTGTCTTACTTCAAATCAGAAGATTGTTGGTTCAAGTCCTGCAATAGTCATCCAAAAGCAAAAAAAAAAAAAAAAAAAAAAAAGGTTGCGGACTGTAATAATGGTTAAGATGTTTAGCTCACATACACAAGGTACAGGGTTTGATTATCACCTGTGACTCATTTCAACAGAACTCACCATCACTTTACAGGAGTTTCTACTATTTCCAGTGCTATTCAAGCTAAGGTAAGCATATTCCCTTAATTTTTGTTGTGGGAAATAGCTCATGGGGAAAATCCGGTAGTCTTTGTAAATACCCATGCTGTCATTTGGGGAGGGCACTGCCATAATGATTGAGATGTTTACCACTCAGACATAACAATCAGAGTTTGGTTCTCTCTCTTGAAAGAAATTAGCTAGACTTAAAATGGCCCGCAAAGACAGTTAGCTGAGCTCTTATTTACTTACTTACCTGTGACTCTAAAAAGTGCAGTTAACCAGTGCATCATCTCAAAGTTTACTAATGGAATTCATCCAGGAAAAAACTGCCACTAGAAAAATACATTTATCTAAAATTGTAGATGAAATTAAATGTAGGTCAGTAATTACAAATATTACTGCATATACAGTTAGATGGAGTAAGTAACTGTACTCTAAGAACAGTTTAGCATGGAATACAAAATAATTATATGTGTACTTTTAGAAATGACAAAAGTTCTTATGGGTTTGAGAATATAATACTTAAAACTACATTTGTATAGGGATCTTGGAAAATTAGTTATTTACAAAATCACTTCAGAGGATGAAATGGGGAACACTAGTAAAAAGTGCTACCCCTATAATGTTCATTATTTTGACTTAACTAAACCAGTGTCATGAATGGCATCTAAGACAGATGTATTTTCTTTATATACCAAAATGACTAGACTGATAATTGAGTATAGCATTAGACTTTGTTCTTACTGGGCAAAATATATTTCACTTGGTGAGAAAGTTGAAAAAGTATCCATGAAGAAGATATATGAAGGTATCTCCCTTGGGATGACATACTGAAAGGGCAGCTAAACATATAGTGTTATTTTCAGTGAGATGACTGCTGGATACACAGAAGTCATTGATACTATATAGAGCATAATTAAGCAATAATCCAGGACTGGGTGTAGGTATATCAGGATTTACCCACAGCTGGTGTGGTTTGATCACGAGGGTGAAAGCAAGCTACAAGCAACTAATAAAATATGGCCTGGGTATTTTAATTATCTGGTTCTATTCCACCATAGATGTTTTAATTGTATCTGGATTGTATTGTACTTTAGAATATTTACCAAAAGAATCCTGCCTAAACATGAATTCTAAGAAATGGCATTATGATCTAAAGATGTTTGTCTTCATCCTCTACCGCCCACCATTACATTCACAAAATCTTCTCCTCTCTCAGTAGCAATTGTTCCCATCATGTCTGACACAAGACTCTGAGCTATCCTTAACCCTTAGCTCATTTCAACCCTGGTATCATTAGAAAAGAAACTGACCTTCTTCAGCAGGGATTTATTACACTGAAATTGCTAATAACCTGCCCCAAGAATTGGAGTGGCATCTTTTGAAGCATGTAAAAATGACACCAGACTGCCTGAAACATTACCCGGCTGTAAAAGTGGGGCTTCATGTACAGAAGTTAACTTACATGCTCTTTGCAGAGGATGAAAATGATTCTTTTACTGTAAAAAACATCTAACATCTGCTTTTGTAAACTGGTCCAGATCCAGCACAAGGCGACCTAGGGCCCAGTGAATGCTCTGGGGTCTGACCATATAACATTATTTAAAAATGATTAAAAAAATCTGCTGGGCTTTAAAAAAAAAAAGAAAAAAAAGAAAAGAAAAGAAAAAAGAAATAAATTTCCAGCCTAACTGCTCCATTTTCTTATTGGGCTCTTTAAAAAATCTGCTCAAGCCTGCAAACTAGTCACTCCCAGGAAATGGCACAGTTTTTAAGTAAGGCAGCAGGGTCAAGCCACTTTGCCAGTGTTCATTTTGATTTACAGCATTAACAGAGCAGTCACTTCTACACTAGAGCACTAATGAGACATGGACAGCATGTCAGCACTGTATTGCTGCTCATTAACAGAGCAGTCACTTCTACACTAGAGCACTAATGAGACATGGACAGCATGTGAGCACTGCATTGCTGCTCATTAACAGAGCAGTCACTTTTACACTAGAGCATTAATGAGACATGGACAGCATGTCAGCACTGCATTGCTGCTCATTAACAGAGCAGTCACTTCTACACTAGAGCACTAATGAGACATGGACAGCATGTGAGCACTGTATTGCTGCTCATTAACAGAGCAGTCACTTCTACACTAGAGCACTAATGAGACATGGACAGCATGTGAGCACTGCATTGCTGCTCATTAACAGAGCAGTCACTTTTACACTAGAGCATTAATGAGACATGGACAGCATGTGAGCACTGCATTGCTGCTCATTAACAGAGCAGTCACTTCTACACTAGAGCACTAATGAGACATGGACAGCATGTGAGCACTGCATTGCTGCTCATTAACAGAGCAGTCACTTCTACACTACAGCATTAATGAGACATGGACAGCATGTGAGCACTGTATTGCTGCTCATTAACAGAGCAGTCACTTCTACACTAGAGCACTAATGAGACATGGACAGCATGTGAGCACTGTATTGCTGCTCATTAACAGAGCAGTCACTTCTACACTAGAGCACTAATGAGACATGGACAGCATGTGAGCACTGCATTGCTGCTCATTAACAGAGCAGTCACTTCTACACTAGAGCACTAATGAGACATGGACAGCATGTGAGCACTGTATTGCTGCTCATTAACAGAGCAGTCACTTCTACACTAGAGCACTAATGAGACATGGACAGCATGTGAGCACTGCATTGCTGCTCATTAACAGAGCAGTCACTTCTACACTAGAGCACTAATGAGACATGGACAGCATGTGAGCACTGTATTGCTGCTCATTAACAGAGCAGTCACTTCTACACTAGAGCACTAATGAGACATGGACAGCATGTGAGCACTGTATTGCTGCTCATTAACAGAGCAGTCACTTCTACACTAGAGCACTAATGAGACATGGACAGCATGTGAGCACTGCATTGCTGCTCATTAACAGAGCAGTCACTTCTACACTAGAGCACTAATGAGACATGGACAGCATGTGAGCACTGTATTGCTGCTCATTAACAGAGCAGTCACTTCTACACTAGAGCACTAATGAGACATGGACAGCATGTGAGCACTGCATTGCTGCTCATTAACAGAGCAGTCACTTCTACACTAGAGCATTAATGAGACATGGACAGCATGTGAGCACTGTATTGCTGCTCATTAACAGAGCAGTCACTTCTACACTAGAGCACTAATGAGACATGGACAGCATGTGAGCACTGTATTGCTGCTCATTAACAGAGCAGTCACTTCTACACTAGAGCACTAATGAGACATGGACAGCATGTGAGCACTGTATTGCTGCTCATTAACAGAGCAGTCACTTCTACACTAGAGCACTAATGAGACATGGACAGCGTGTGAGCACTGTATTGCTGCTCATTAACAGAGCAGTCACTTCTACACTAGAGCACTAATGAGACATGGACAGCATGTGAGCACTGTATTGCTGCTCATTAACAGAGCAGTCACTTCTACACTAGAGCACTAATGAGACATGGACAGCATGTGAGCACTGTATTGCTGCTCATTAACAGAGCAGTCACTTCTACACTACAGCACTAATGAGACATGGACAGCATGTGAGCACTGTATTGCTGCTCATTAACAGAGCAGTCACTTCTACACTAGAGCACTAATGAGACATGGACAGCATGTCAGCACTGCATTGCTGCTCATTAACAGAGCAGTCACTTCTACACTAGAGCACTAATGAGACATGGACAGCATGTCAGCACTGTATTGCTGCTCATTAACAGAGCAGTCACTTCTATACTAGAGCACTAATGAGACATGGACAGCATGTGAGCACTGCATTGCTGCTCATTAACAGAGCAGTCACTTCTACACTAGAGCACTAATGAGACATGGACAGCATGTGAGCACTGTATTGCTGCTCATTAACAGAGCAGTCACTTTTACACTAGAGCACTAATGAGACATGGACAGCATGTGAGCACTGCATTGCTGCTCATTAACAGAGCAGTCACTTCTACACTAGAGCACTAATGAGACATGGACAGCATGTGAGCACTGCATTGCTGCTCATTAACAGAGCAGTCACTTCTACACTAGAGCATTAATGAGACATGGACAGCATGTGAGCACTGTATTGCTGCTCATTAACAGAGCAGTCACTTTTACACTAGAGCATTAATGAGACATGGACAGCATGTGAGCACTGTATTGCTGCTCATTAACAGAGCCATCACTTTTACAGTGTTAAGAAGAGGTGTTGGCTGCAGATACGGTGACATAGCAATCACTTTAACATGGCATGTCCATGTGTGTGTGTGATGCCCCAGTTAGAGGAGGAGTTGTCTAGCTAAATAATTTGCAGAGAGTCAAACCCTGTACCTTTGATACTGGAGGCAAGAACGTAATCCTTCACACTGACTGCCAGCATACCACTACATGTTTAGCTTTCTTTTGTAAATCACTGAGGATTACAGTCAATGTCAGTCAGAGTTGCATAGGTTTTGTGCTTCACATAATACATGTTGAAGCAGAACCTGTTATTCTAGTCACTTAAGTGATTTAGAGTGTCTACTCTTATCTAGCTACAGTTTTGCAGAACAGCTCTGATTTTGCCTCGTATTTATGCCCTGTCCTTCAGTAAGACACTTAACCAGACAGCATGTTGGTGCTACTGTAAATCTGGGCTAGACTCTTCAATGGTCCCCTGGACTGCAAGCCTAAGAACTACCTAGGAACCAGAGTTGTTATCATGTAAATAAAATAAAGTAATTGTAGTGAACAGGGGTATCACCACATGAGCCATGCTCTTTGGATGGTCCTTGCTTTCTTTGTTCTGTTCAATGTTGACAGTGTGTGCAATATTGAGCTCTGAATAAATTGGACAGCATGAATTTTACAAGTTTACTGTTAATAATTAATTAGGAACACTTTTTTTTTAAAATTTAGCTCACTTTTTGCAGGCACACAGGTGTAAAATGTTTGGGCTACAACAGTTTGTCTAGCACTTTGTGCAGTTGAGTAAGGCTATGAGCTGTTAAAGAGATGCTTTGTGTAGTACATGGCTGGATTCTCTCAGCTTTCATTTGTCTTATATGTGACTCTGTCAAGTTACTTCACCAGACAATGCTCCTGGGCTGCTCCTGAAGAAGGATACTTGTATCCAGTGGTCTGTCATAGGCTGTTAACAAATGCATTACACATTTGTCTTTTTGAAATCATGCACCCTTCACATAGGCACTAATTAGTACTTCACTGTATCTGATATGAGTATGAATCGCAGCATGTCTCTTATAGTTTAATGGGTTGCCAAATGCGTTTTCACTAAATGTGAGTTTCAAAGGAAGAGAAGTTTACTGTTTCTCATGCTAAGTCTGTTTCTAATGTCATAATGTTTTGTTTTGAAAATGTTTTAGTGTTATTTTTTTCTGTAAAATATGAAATTTTTAAATGAAATCAAATGTTTGTGCTGAATGTATAACTAAAAAAGAAAATAGTGTGTACACTGACAGGTTTGAACAGTGTTTTTGGTAATCTGGGAGAGATCAGCAAGAAAAAGGATTCTGGTATGGTTGGTGTGGGCCTGATTCATTACTATGCATAAGTTCCCATTTGTCCATGATCTGGCTGTTAAACTCTGGAGGCGTATGCTGCAACATTATAGTATTATAAGCAATTGATTTAGGTCAGATCTGTACTGAGTGATGTCAGAGGGGAAAGCTATTCTTACTGACAGAGAGGACATGGTTAAAATGAGATGTAAGTGTCCTGCAAGCACATAAGCCCCCTCCCAAGCAACGGTATGTTGTACGCAGCAATATTTCTGATTTGGTTTGTGGGTTGTGGAACAAAATGACAATACAAATGCTGCAGCAGCTTAATTGCTGTGCTTTAGTCATTGCACTAAAGAATGAATTAATTCATTAATTGGCCTGGGTTGTGAAATACAGTCTAAACATGTTGCATTTTAGTAACATACATTGCAGTTTCTCCTTTACAGCCTCCAACAAATGCAAAGAGATTTGTCAGGTCATATAATCTGTATTATTTGAAGAGAAGAGCAAAACTGTCTTATCTTCAGCATCCATTATATAGCCAATGTTGTATATTATTGTGATAGAGTCTTCGCTATAACACTGGCTTGCAAAGAATTGTTGTATTCAGTTAAAAAAGCTGTTACTCTGGCAGTTGGCACATAGAACTAAAGCTCAATTTGTTAATGAGCTGTGACACGGGTTCAGAGTATGAAATCTTATCTCCATTATTTACTTACTGTGTAACATTAAGCAACTCACTTAACCAGACAGTGCTTTGGAACAATTGGAAGTTGGGTTAGGCTCCTTAAAGTTTTCCAGGACTGCATTCCTAGTAACTATTTATCTGTTGTTACTTGCCACCAATTGCATAGCTGATCTAGTTCAGGAAATGTAATGGCAATATCACCAGCATGCCATTTGTTTTAATGCAACACAGGCAATTTATTCTTCAAGGGCAGCAGGCACTGCACTTGTAGATGAAGCACTGAAATGCAAAGTTATTTGCCAGCAGCAACCTCTCCATTAGTAATAGTTTTCTTCAAAGTAGAATTATTCAGATGATTTTTATTTCTGCAGTGATTGTGCTTATTGACTTAACATATGCTATCAGGTGGTTAATATTGTTTATGCTGTCATAAATACTCTTCCATTTATTCTGTGCTGGACATGGCTGGACTTTATGGCATGATTCTAGTGATCTTTATATAATTTCATGAGATCGCCAAAAGCTACCAGTAAAGTACATGCAACTTCTTCATAACAATAAGGAGTGTACAGAGTTAAAGTAATTTTAACTGCTGGTGGAGGTGGAGGGACTCACTGTGGAAGAAAGTACCTTATGTTTTATTATATGATCATTTTAAACTGTCTTTAGTCTGGCTTTGCAGAACTAGTGCGTGTAAATTAAGTTGGAATACACTGGCTACTGTGTGTTTGTGTGATAAAAAATTTGAAATATGTGTCTTTCATTATTATTATTTTTTGAAAATAACATCTGAGAGGAATGCTGTCAATAATTTCTGGGTTTGGGGATGTCTGTGGATAAAAAATGACCCTGCTAAGCTGATAAAAGTTAAAATCATTAATCTGTATTTGCAGTGCTATTGCGGCATTTGTGCAAAGCAAATTAGAATACTTTAGTGTGTCCATTTTATCTCACGCAGACATGTGATGTATACACTGTCGATACAGTGGCTATAATTGACTACAGATATTGGTGGGTTATAATGCTAAGTTTTAGTAGCCTTTAATGGTTGAAATGCTGTGAAATGGTGTGGAATGGGGAATCCAACTGTTGAATTAAAACAAAGCATCGCAAAGGCCCAAGACAGGTGTTGACATGATGTGATTTCTGCCCAGTGCTCTGAATGTCAAAGTGAAGAAATCCAATGAAGAGCACGTAAACGGCAGGAGTAACCGTGATGCTCTTAAGGTAGCCAAATGCCTCATCATCTGATTAGCGATGTATATGAATGGATGAATGAGATTCCCACTGTTCCTACCTACCATCTAATGAAACCACAACCAAAGGAATAGCTTGGCAGAATCAATGGGGAAAGAAGACCCTGTTGAGCTTGAGCTATTTCACTGCTTATTGAAAAAATGTTTCAAACTACAAATTTAAACCACACTCTAACAACTGTTGTTGTATTAAACAATAAATATATTTTAAAACAATCAGGTAGATAAATCAAAAACCCATGCATTTATGCATGGTCCTAAAAAATGTATGTGGGGGGGCCCATGGTTTCAGTGCAGCCCAGAGCGCATGTTACACTTAATCTGCTACTGGCCAAATGCATTTTCAATTGATCTGTTTCAATGTATTTTCAGTGACTGTCAGTTTCAAGGGAAGAGAAATTTTCTGTTGTTCACAATAAGTCTGTTTTCAATTTGAGACCGTTTTGTTTAGAAAATGGCCACCAGTGTTTGTACTCTCAATTGAAAGCTTTAAATTAAATCCAGATGTCTAACCATTATAACAGAAAGAAGAAAATACAGGCTTGAACAGTGTTTATGGTAATTGGGTAGAGACAGCAAAGTAATGGGACAGTGAAATACCAGCTGGGGGCTGGTCCATTACCCAGCCTAGGGACCCATTTGACTATGATCTCTCTCTGTGTTTGCAAAACTTGCGAGGTTGAATCTACCCATCCATTCACTTCCACTGAGTTTAGTAAGTCTTATGAAAGAAAAAGTGGGAATACATCACTGAGAGATCATATATTATAGCATTAGACAATATTAAGCATTCATAAGGAGTACAATTGTCAGAAGAGTTCCATAGAGGCAACAGTTATATGGAATGCTGAGATGATGTACAAGTGCCATCCTAACTACCTTAAGAATGATTATAGCTAATGTGTTGCTAAAGAACATCTGTAGTTAATGCAGTACTTTGTTTACCCGCAGTGATAATTTATGCCATATGTTTTATGTTCTGAACTAACCACACACTTCAGTGCTTCATGTTTAGATAATGTTTTAATTGATATTAATGATAAATTAAAGAGTTTTGAGAAGGATTTGGTGGATAGAAAGAAAATGAAGTTAAAATGTGATGTTTGAGATTACAATAATGGCAGAGCCTTCCTTAGGAAAGCAAATCAGAAGAGATGCCAGCCGGGTAAGCACCAAGGTCATAGTAGTGTACATTGGAACTGCAGGGGTTTACTTTGCCTCTTTGGATTGAACAGATTTCCCCATTGAATGAGAGAATGATGAAATGGCCTTTCCCCCTCTCCCACCAGCACAAGAAGCCATTTTATATCAAACAATCTGGGAGCTGACAGAACAATGGTAAGCAACCATTTTTTTAATGATAGAAAGAGGGAGAAAGTTAATAATGAACAAAACAATTTGTTGAACATGGAGAGACAGTTTCAGCACAAGTATAAGAGGCATGAATGGCAGTGACTGGATGGACAGTTCAATTCTACTACCCAGGGGGACTCTCTTAATAACTCTGTAGTTAGTTTGTCTGTTTTTTCTCTTAGTAATGAACATTTAGCATCCATTATTTAGGATTTAAGTTTGTGCCAATGGTTTTACCTAGACTACATGTTATTAAGTGTGAGATATTTTGTTTGGTGCATAAATTACATGCTTGTAGTGATGTGAAGTTTTCATACGATGAAAGTAAAGAGGATAATTTTTATTTATGTGTGTCAGAGGTGGAGGTGAATCTGAAGTGAATCCTTATTGTTTGTTTAATACAGCTAATATTAAATATCGCAGTTCTTTTCTACCACCGTTTAATAATGAAGAGGTGCAATAATTCTCAGTGATGCTTAATTTTGCTATGGAAAAGGTGTATAGGGAGTTTATGAATAATAAGCATCTAATTCAGTATAATCTGACTAAAAATGAATGGGAGGCCTTGGAGGATTGGTGTTTGCATAAGGGACTGATTTTAAAACCTGCTGATAAAGGCAACAAGGTTGTTATTATGCATTATGAACAGTATTTGCAAATGTCTTTAGAACATCGTAATGACAGGATAGTGTAAGAGGAAGTTAATATAGAAGTATATTTGGAATCTTTGAAAATTATGAAGAGCTGATACATAAGGGGCACAGATTGGGGTATTTTACTAAGGAAGACATAGACAAGAGATTAGGTATTGAAGGATGTAGCTTGGCTATGTTTTATTGTTGTCCTAAGATACAAAAATTTTTCTTATCCCCTGGGCACCCTGTAGTATCAGCTTGCAAGTACTGCTTGCATAATACTGGTTAATTACTTCATGAGTTTTTGTACCCTTTTGTTCTTAAACTCCCTTCATACATCAAGTATACTTCAGATTTAAAATGGAACACCAGTATGCACTGGTTGTCTTTGGATGTGAAAAGTTTGTATACAAATATTAAGCATGTTCATGGTATCCAGGCCCTTTATTATTTTGGGAGAATAGTCCCCTTTCCAGCTATGTTATTGAATTAGTACAATTTTGTTTGAGTAATAATTTTTCTGAATTCAGTAATGTTATATATCATCAGTTACAGGGTACAGCCATGGGGGCACTTTTTGCTTCCATGTATGCTAATTTGTTAACGGGATTGTTTGAAACTGAGTATATATATATATATATATATATATATATATATATTATATATGTATATATATATATATATATATATTATATATGTATATATACATATATATATATTATATATATATATATATATATATATATATATATATATATATATATATATATATATACTCACACACACACACACACACACACACATATATATATCAACATGATTTTAAGAAGTTTGTTATATATTATAATTAATTTTTTCTTTGCTGTGGTGGTTATGATCAAATTTCAAACTTCATGGATGATTTACAAAGAAATAGGTTTGATTTGTTTTCTGATGGGCTACGATGGGGCCAGAACATTGTGTACTTGGAATTTAAGTTGAAGTATTGTAATAATGAGGGAGTCTTAACTCTGCATATAGAAAGTTTGAGGATGGCAGGCAATACCTATATGGTAGTAGCTGTTATCCTACTATCTTCTTTGCCTTTTGGTGAATTTTTGTGACTGAGAAGGTTGTGTAAAAATGAGTTTGATTTTTCTAGCGAAATTAAGTTTACCGTCAGTATGTTCCTATCTAGGAACTATGATAGGACTGTAGTGGAGAGTGCTCTTCATAGAGTGAGGGGTGAAATAGGGGTTAAAGAAAAAAGTAGAAATGTTCATGTTCAAGATTCTTTAAGGAATTGAGAGAACAATGCACCTTCCGTGTATAACAGTGATGATAGACAGAAGGTGTACGTTGTTTCTACACTATACTGTCTTCAGTGACAGGTTAGTACATCTTGTGAAATATTATTGGGGTTTCCTGTTGAAAATTTGTGATTCTTCTACAATTTTAATTCAAGTTCCCCTTATTTCAAGTAAATGTGGCAGACGCCTTAAGGATATGTTAGTATTTAATAATGTTCAGTTACCCAACAGTAAAAATCCCTCTGATTTTGGCACTTCTCCATGTGGTGGTTGTTTGGCTTGTCCTATTATTAAAAACTATTTTTCTAAGATTAATGGGGTGAGCTTTAAGCCTAGTGAAAGATATACTTCCAATACAGAAAGTGTTATATATGCTTAAATGCCCCTGTGATCTGTTTTATGTTGGTGAGAGTAGGAGAGAATTTAAATTCAGGTTACTAGAACATGTGAGGAGTATTAAAAGTTTAGTTCTGAGAGCCCTATTGCACTTCATTTTAAGCTGTGCCATGGTGGGGATCCAGCTGGCCTAGAGGGTTCTATTTTGGAACATATATCTTTCAAGTATTGTGATACTGCTGCACTAAAATATAAATTGGTGTACAAGGAATCTATTTATATTTTAAATAATAGCACTTTAATTCCTTTAGGTCTCAATACTGAATGCAATTGGATATATTTTATGACCCCCCCCATGAATATTCCAAAACGTGTAAGCTGATTGGCCAGCGTGCCTGTTGTAATTCCCACAATATGCCAACAGAAAAAAGGTCCGGTTCCCCAGACTTTTTTCCGTTGGTATAAAGTGAACAAAACCTTTTTTTTTTAGTAAATAAAAAAAAAGTAAAAAACGGAGCAACGGAGACTTTCTTTTCTCCGTTGCTTCCATTTCAAAGCACTGATGTACTGGGTATGCATAGGAACGCAAGTCCCATACTCATGCGCAGTACATCAACACAAGGAAGCAGTATACCACCACTGGAAGAAGAACTGTAATGTGCCGTTATACAGAGACATTATTTAATAAAAGTAAGTATTTTTTTCTTAAATAATGTCATTGTATAATAGCAATAACCAACTCTGTGGTTGTGGTATATTGAAATCTACCCATGGTTGGCTTTATTTAATAGCTCGGGCTTCACTCGTGATTAAACCACACCAACTGTGGGTAAATCTTCAATATACCATGCCACATCATCAGTTATTGCTTAATTATACAACAACCCCCCCATTAATATTCTAAAACGTGGACGCTGATTGGTCAGCGTGCCCGTTGTAAATCAGACTTATACTAATGGAAAAAGGTCCGGTCGCCCGGACTTTTTCCATTAGTATAAGTCTTTTTTTACAGCAAAGTAGAATGCAAGATCTCCATTGCATACTGTCTCGCTATGTTAAAGGAGTTTAACATAGCGAGACACTTTGTAAAAAGCAACGGAGATCTTGCTTTCTCCATTGCTTTTTTTAAAGCTGGCTCGCTATGTTAAATGGGTTTAACATAGTGAGACAACTTTAAAAAAAGCAACAGAGATTCTCCGTTGCCTTTTTTAAAGCTCTCGCTATGTTAAAGGAGTTTAACATAGTGAGACAGTTTGTAAAAAGCAACGGAGATCTTGCTTTCTCTGTTGCTTCCACCCACAGCTCTGATGTACTGCTTAAGCATACACGTGAGCAGTACATCAGAACTGCCACAGAATACCAGACAGCTGCGGAAGGGCAGGAATGAGGCATTATACAATGCCATTATTTAACAAAAGTAATTATTTTTTTCTTAAATAATGTCATTGTATAATGGCAATAACCCACTTCTGGGTGTGGGTAATGCTGTATTCACCCACGGTTGTCTTTGTTTGGCCACTCGGGCTTCGCCCTCAAGACCAAACCACACCAACCGTGAGCAAATCCAGCATTACCCACACCCAGGCGTCGGTTATTGCTATATTATTTAATGGATTATGTAATTAATTGTTTAATTATTTAATTGTTTTTTATTATATAAAGATGTTCTTTCTTTCTTTTTTTTTTGTACTCCTTGAAAGTGATATACCCAATGCGCTAGAGTTTTACTGTTCATTATCTGCTGCTTCTTCTTTGTTATTTTATATTAAATATGCCTGGATTTGTCTTTTTGGTTTGCCAGCCTACTTGTGTTTTTTAATCTTACTGGTTTGTTCATTTGTTCTTGGTGGTATACTTGTCATTTATGACAAAGTCTGGGAATATGTTGAGTTAGGAAGCTATCTCTCCAGTGAGACTATCATTTCATTGGTATAGATTTAGGTCCCTTATGCTGGTGGTTGTAGGGCCACTGGTTTTGCAAAGAAATAGGACATGAGATAGGACTGGGTCTTCATGTCTTGTAAAACAAGACACAAACCACCCTGGAGTAGCTGGAAGGCTATTGAGTATATGGCGAGTCATGCTAATTCATTAAGATAGTTGGAGGATTTGAGGACTATAATTTTCTTGATTAGAAATCTTTGTTGTCTTACATACTCAGTGATATGCTTGGATTTTTTCATGCCAAAGGAGACACTGAATTCAGTGATTGGTCTGATAAGGGGAAATACACTGGTAGGATGTATTCCCTATTGTAATTCTGAAACTTGTAAATCTAGGCCCTGGAATTATAAAGAAAAAGTCTAAAAACAGAGGATATCAATATCGAACATCATTGTTTTTCTTTAAAGTTGTTTTTGCAGGGGGCAAGCCACCCCATGCACTTCTCAATCTGAGCTGCAAGCCCCTTCACACACTTTAAACTGAATGCAAGCAAGAGGGGGGCCAATATTTATTTCTGTGGTACCCCACTAGTTACAAGCTTATATTCAGACAAGGTACCAACAACAGAGTATGAGTGGGCATTTATTTATTATTGGTTCTTTCTTTATCCCATATTATGTCTAATTCTGGACATAATCTATCGGCATTAAAGATGTGCATTAGTGTTTCAGATGAATGGATTTTCTTGGGAGATTTCAAACTATATCTAGTAATTGAGGATGGCAGTGGTGCAGAGATTTGCATCAGCCCTTGTTGCTGTGGTTCCTTTCCTGGCTAGGATGCCCCCTATGTGGAGACTGCTTGGCATTTGTGTATGCATGGGTTTTTGTTGGGGTCCCCAGTTTCCTTACATATGCTAAATATATTATGACAGTTACTGTTGCGATTTTTTTGTGTGTGTATGTGTGTGTATGTGTGTGTACATGTATGTGTGCGCATGTGTATGTGTGCGCATGTGTATCTGTGTGCATGTGTATGTTCAGTACTTGCTTGAATATCCTGTGGTTCCCTTGCAGCCTTTAAACTGATAAAGTTAGAATCATAAAACAGATAAACGAATGAATCTGTATAGAGGATGATATTACTGTTGGAATCTGATTCTTTAATATTTTTATCCTCATCCATTCAGACGTATTCACTGTGTTAGGATCTCTGACTGACAGAGTAATCCCTAGAAATATGCATTTGATCAACAACTGTATGATTTAATATGAAACCCAAGATTTATAAAAATTCCTGGTGGAACACCAAAAGGTTTTGATCTGCAATACAGATATGCTAATGCTTATTCAGAAAAAACTTAGCTGCATAAATTAACATTTTGTCTCAGTGGTACAGCATAATACATATCAGGGCACACAGTATGGCACAGTAGCATTGTCTACTACATGGACTGCCTATTCAAAATGGTCATTCTGCACCTGTTCTGCACAATATTCACTTATCACTCCTCATTCCTGTAAAACAAACTGCAGTGCACTTTTTCTTTTTTAATATTATTTAACGGGGTATGTAGGTTAATCAAAAGACTCTTTTCAGTCATGACATAAGTCCAATGGGCAAATACAGAGTGCAAGCAAAATTACATATTTAAACAAAACAAAGTAAATATGAATACTGTGTGTGTGGTAAACAGCTCATTCATTCATACATTCATTCTGTTATCAGAAGCATGGAGGAGCCATGACTTACCCTTACACTCAATGGGCAGAAGGAAACAAAACCATTCACTAATAGGGTGGCACCTTAACGCACTCAGCAAGTAGTTGTATATGGCAAACTAATATTTTTCAAGGTTGGTTTTACATGCATTGGTTCAAATAAAAGATTGCCATTCATAAGTAGTTTTGTCATGTACTATTAAGTGCATTCACTTGAATATAAGGGTCTTTCTCATGACCAATTAATTGAAGGCTATCTTGTCAAATTCAACATCCTGAACACAACATTTTAACATTTTGTTTTCTGTGAAATGAGAACCAAAAAAGTCCACATTGCCCCAGGCTCACAGCAATCAAGGTAGAAATATCAAGTTTACTGAAAAGTGCAATAACATCCAAAAGTAAAGTTTTGTCTATCCACCAGGACTTCATCAGAACTAAAGTTTGTGTTAAAAACCACTCCTTATAAATAACCCCTAATTACACCAAATTAATAACAATTATTCAATCAAACCTTAAAAGGGAAATGACAAGAATGCCTTCCAAAAACTAATTAAAATCATGTAAAATTAAAGTACAGAGAAAACAATCACAATTGTGAAGCATAAACTAAATCTAAAGCATAAAATAAACATTTCACAACTTTGCTGCCTTCATTCTTAACACTGAGTTAATTGAAATATGGTCATTGAGACCAGGTTTCTATTTAGCATCCAATCTAAGTTGCCAGAGGAGTTTCTTGTATTCTAGTCTCTTTTCCCAAGCACCTTCTCCGGCATCTTGCGGGACTAGTTCTAATATACCAAAAACAAGCTTTTTAAATCCAACACATGTTAATGAGTGTCTAAATAAAGCATTCTTGGGGTTGGCCTTTCTCACATAATACAAATGCTGGTAATTCCTTTTGGCAAGTTTCCATTATGTCTTCCCTACATAAAAAGAAAGACACTGGTTACACAGGGCCAAGTAAACCAATCCCCCTTTGTTACAATTACCTTTCTTAAATGTAATTTACATTTGAGTAACATTATTTAAAGTTAACTTCCTTCTTGTCAGCTATATAATGACAATAATTACACCTACCACATTTAGTAGTGCTTATCTTAAAGACTCGTCTACCCTTCTCCAAACGTTGTTTTTTATTATTATGTACTTTATAAATAAAAGAAGGATTTTCACCCAACTGATGATAAAGTTCCTCTTCAGTTTTTAAAATAGCTCAGTTTTGATTAATAATCTGTTTTACCTTTTTACTTAGCCCATCAAAACTGACAGTCATCCTGTGTTGAAAATGTTTCAAACTTGGTTGTTTGATTAAACCTATCCCTTTCGTCAGGTCAGGTTTTACTAAGATACAATGAAATTTCAACGCCCTATTCTCCACCACTTCCTTCCTCAGTGACTTTAAAAGATCTAAGGGATATCCCCTATGCAGGAACATGAAAGTCATTTTGTCTAATTCTTTCTCAAAAAGGGCCTCATTAGAAATCATTCTGGCAGCCCTAATAAACTGGCCCTTCACTAAATTTTTCTTACAGTGCATGGGGTAACTACTATTATAATGCAAATAACAATTTGCAAAAGTAGCTTTCCTGTATAAACTCAAAGTCAAAACCCCATTATCCACTGTTAGTTGAACATCTAAAATCTTTGTAACCTGTGGGTTCATGCAATGTGTAAATCTCAGGAAATCTGTAGTACTGGTCAAAAAGGCCAAAGAGATGCAAATTCAGAGTTCAAAATTAATCGTTTCTTCCATGATACTAAGGCACGCACCCAATGAAAGACCACAAACAACGGAATAAATAAAACCACTTTATTGTACAATTAATTAAGCGCTTTTGTCCTGTGACATTGAAGACTTCTTCAGAATCTGAATTAATTAATCTGAATAAATTCCAGTAACTCAAAACCATATCTACTGAACATATCTATCAACGTAAAATATTCCTTAGAACCATTTAAACCCCCCCAAGGGAAATTTGTAAAGTTTCAACCCTTTGGGAATTTGCCCACGCTTTAAACATTCTTTAAGGTAGGCGTTCTCAATTTGCAATGTTCTGAGTATTTTTAGTTTTTTCTCAAAGTCTTTAATTTGGTATTTTACACTAACCTGCTTATCACTCAGTATAGCTGGTCTCTTTGTGAAAGAAAAATCTTGTGCTAACCAGTTTTTAAATTCATCACATCCAAGGTGTCTCATGCGAGTTTTGCTATTAGACTGCTTATGCATTCTACTTACATCATAGAACTCAGATATTACTAGACCATTCTTCATTTCTGTTGTTGGACCCTCTGGTACCATTTCTGTTTTCTTCAAGGTATAACCTGGATGCACCATCTGTCGGGGGAACAGCCCTCTAACTGTTAGAAACATTGTTATAATCCACCAAGGCGTTTAAACCTAAGAGAGGTAAAGATTGTAAAGAACCATTTATTTGATTGACTTGTTGGGTCAACAGTTCCAAAAGAAAAAAAAATACAGTTATCAGCACAAAAAAATTAAACTGTAATAAGTGAAACGAGCTGAACTAAATAACTGTGCACTCAATACTGGCTAGAGGCAAAATAGGAAATACTGAAAACCAAAAAACTCCTAAACAAGAGAGACGACCAACACACACTACTGCAGTCCATGAAATGTCTCTTGGGGTTTGGTAAACCAGTAATAGCAAACTGTAGCTAATGAAAATCCGGTAACTGACAAAAGGAGAAAGCCAGAAACGACAGCATAAAATAAGTCACCAATCTGTTGAATTAAATAATTCACAGCTCCCAGACACAAGTATATTAGAACCAGACTTGTGAAGTAACAGAATTCTATAATGCTGGTGAAAAAAACGACTTGGTCTTCTTACATAATGATACTACAAATGTAAAGAAAGTCTTACATCTATTTGCAAATTGTAACATGCCAAGAGCAAGGACCAACACACACAATACAGATCTGCTAATGCTTATTCAGTAAAAACTTAGCTGCATAACTTAACATTTTGTCTCAGGGGTACAGCATAATACATATCAGGGCACACAGTATGGCACAGTAGCATTGTCTAATACATGGACTGCCTATTCACAATGGTCATTCTGCACTTGTTCTGCACAGGACTCACTTATCACTCCTCATTCCTGTAAAACAAACTGCAGTGCACTTTTTCTTTTGCAATATTATTTAATGGGGTATGTAGGTTAATCCAAAGACTCTTTTCAGTCATGACATAAGTCCAATGGGCAAATGCAGAGTGCAAGCAAAATTACATATTTAAACAAAACAAAGTAAATATGAATACTGTGTGTGATAAACAACTCATTCATTCATACATTCATTCTGTTATCAGAAGCATGGAAGACCCATGACTTATCCTTACATTCAGTGGGCAGAAGGGAGCGAAACCATTCACTAACAGGGTGCCAGCTTAATGCACCCAGCAAGTAGTTGTATATGGTAAACTAATATTTTTGAAGGTTGCATTTACATGCATTGGTTCAAATAAAAGATTGCCATTCATGAGTAGATTTGTCATGTACTATTAAGTGCATTCACTTGAATATAAGGGTCTTTCTCATGACCAATTAATTGAAGGCCATCTTGTCAAATTCAGCATCCAGAACACAACATTTTAACATTTTGTTTTCTGTAAAATGACACACACCTACCTCTCCAACACCTTCCACTGAGACATACCTTGAAGCTCTTTCTATTAAAACCATCTCCATGGTCAAGCAAATCTTATGGCAAATGATAACGCAATGTTATAAGAAGCTCTGCTCAGTCATCTGGTCTTAATTAAGATGTCTGCAAGAAATAATTCCTTCAGTAAGAGACAGACAATACTCTACTCAATGTATCATATTCTGGAGATGAATGTTTCCTGTGCTAGAATCAATGCAGCAGTATGTCGAATAACGTACAGCACAACAGTAAGTAGGAATGCGTTGCATGGTGGGTTTGTGGCAAGGATTCTCTCACTGCATCGATAGATGGATGAAAGGATGAGGAGGCAGACAGAGTGGTACAAAAATGATGTCTTGCAATTCTGCTTTGCTGTGCACCTTTAATGTAAAGCAAAGTTATAGTTCACACAATGCCTTTATATATGTTCTGTCACATATAGGTTCATAGGTAGGTACTAGGCTATCTGGCCGAAGGCATTTATAAGCCTAGCCAGAATGTGTTGGCGTTCGCCGCCCCCTCAGATTAGTTCCCTGTGCCTCTGTCCAGCAGAGCCACTGAAGTGATCCCCGGGGTAAACTTTCTGTTTCCCATCCACTTGTCAAGGTTTCTCTTGAAGAGTGTTAGGGAGGAGCTCTGCCTAATGTAGATTGGAATCTTGTTCCAAAGCATGGGAACTCTGGGACAGGAATCTATCCCTCTAGCACGTCCTATTTATTGTGGTGAGGTTTAGATCCCTAGAGCATGCGGCTCGAGGGGATAAGGTTTTTTTTAGGTGGAGCACGTCCATCAATTCTGGGTTGGACATGGCCTTGTATGTCAGGCAGAGATCACCTCTGAGTAGGTGATAAGTAACCGAGTACAGCTGCAAACTCCTGCATGTGGTGGTGAGCTGGCAGTTCATAATACATGAAAGGACATCTGTTTTGTCTTTTCCATACAGAAAATTATTTAAAAATCAGGGGCATAGTCATCGTATATCATAGTGATCATACTCACACAGACACTCACATATACACCATACCCTAATCAACCAGGTAAGTCAAACACTTATTTGCATTTTGAATCACTAGTTGAGCAAGCTGCAATTCAATACAGTCAAGCAAATAATAAAAATGACTGATTATGTATTTAATTATCATCATTGCAAGGTCAAACAGGAGGGTTATGGTGAGTAAAAGCTAACCAAAGCCCTTCATGTTTAGTTTGAGTGAGGTAAGTGCAGCAGCAGTGGTGAGGGAGTTGGGTGCGGTAGGAGTGTAGACTGGGGCAGTTGTCATTAATGTGGTTTTAGGATTAGGGAGTAAGTGTGGGAATTTTAGAATTAGGAATTAAGACAAGGAATTTTAGGCTTCATGAGTCAAAATAGAGACTTAAGGTTATTGGTGAAGAAGGGTGTTTTGGGGTTTAAGATAGGGTTCCAGCAGGGCTATACAGATTTTTAGGATACGGTGTTGTGCGGGCTAAGTAGTTACAGGAGATCAACTTAGTGGGACATAGAGAACTTACCTTTTTGAGCATGTGACAGGGTGTGTCGTGAGCAAGTAACACTTGAGCACTTGTGTGAGCCTGTTTTGAACTATATACCAAGGGAAATAGTAAGATATACCACTGTTTATGTTAACTAAGACTGACTGGACAGTAATGTTTTAAACTGGCCACTGACACACATTTGTTTTTAAACACTTCTTTTGGTGAGGGATATTTTCTTGTCAGATGAAAAATATTTTTTATCAGTTTGGGAAAAAGGGGCCTAAGGCTAACACTGCTGAGTCTCTGTTATATAATTTAATTCAGCAGAAATAAAATTTATAAGCTTTCTTTCTATCTATAGGCATCCACAGTCTTATTGATTTAACCCAGCATGGGTTTCACCATGGGCCAGAGTCAATCTCACCTGAACTTTAATCTGACAAACATGTATAATAATACTACAGCAACATTCACACCACTGATCTCTGCTTTGTTGCTGTGCATGAATATACTCATATACACATACATATACATGTAAGTGTATATATAGTAATACACACACACACACACACACACACACACACACACACACACACACACACACACACACACACACACACACACACACACACACACACACACACACACACACACACACACACACACATACACACTGTGTGTGTGTGTGTGTGTGTGTGTGTGTGTGTGTGTGTGTGTGTGTGTGTGTGTGTGTGTGTGTGTGTGTGTGTGTGTGTGTGTTTATGTGTGTGTGTGTGCATCTATATATATATTTTTATTTTATTTATTTTATTTTTATTTTACATTTGTTAACTGGGAAGGTCCGGCTGGATACGTGTCCATTTTCAGCAGAGACCCAGGGAGAAAAGCTCCATACAGTAGAAATAAGACAGACAACATAATACACTGGGAAATCCAATAGAGAAATGCAATCCAGAGAAATTCTTCATAATTACATAATGAAAGCAGAATAATATTTACATAATTACATATTGAAACCATTCCATTATAAGAGTAATTCAGGTTGTACAATGTATTTGTAGGTTATTTTTGAAGTTCTTAGGTCAAGAATCAAGAGGTGCGTATATAATTGTGTTACGTCTTATACATCTTAGATTTCACTTAATCACATGGCAGTAGAGTAATATAGTTAGAATTAGAGACACAGTTATAAAGTGTAGGGAGTTAGTTGGGGGTAGATCAAGGACAGAGCCAGCGTGATGTGAAGTATTGGGTAAGGTATTTTTTAAATTGGGTTGGAGAGGGTTTTAAGGTTAGTTCTGTAGGGAGAGAGTTCAAGACTTTACCAACTGAGTTCATAAACTGAGCTTCCCCACCTGAGTTGTTTGCTTTGAAGGTTTAGGCTAACATTTTGTTAGAGGACTGGAGAGTTTTATGGTTATGGTAGGGGGTGATGAGTGTATTAAGATCGGGTGTCCATTTGGGCTGATAGAGAATCTTGTGGGCGATTAGTTGGTTGGTTTATAGAAGGTTAGGTAGTTCAAGCCAGCTTAGTTGTTTGAGATTGTGGCAATGATGGGTCCTGTAGGCAGAGGCAGTGGCAAATCTGGCAATGTGATTATAACAGGTTGTGAGCTTGTTCAGGGAGGTTTTATTCAGGTTAGTGAATAGGGGGGAGGCGTACAGAAGTGTGGATAGAAGATGAGTGTGAGCAAGGACAGTTCTGGCAAGGGGAGTTAAGAAACGTTTGATTCTATGTAAAGAGCCAAGCTTTTTATTTACTGTTTTGATGGTGTGGTCGATATGCAGATCAAACTTTAGGATGTTGTCGACTATGACTCCTAGTAGTTTGGTTGAGGAGTCTGGTGATATAGTAGTGCCATCGTTAGATGTGATGGAGAAGGTTAGAGAGGTGGTCTTACAGGATGGGGAGAACAGCAGCAGTTTCTTTTTTTGGGGGTTTAATATTAGACAACGATAGAGGAGCCGGTTTTCAACCATGGTAAATGTGTTTTGGGATAGTGTCCGTTGCTCATCTGGGGTTGTGGCAGAGCAGATCAAGGTGGAGTCATCTGTGTATTGGATACAGTTAGTGGCTGGTATTACTGTGTGCAAGTCATTAATGAAAATGGAAAATAAGAGGGTCTTAAGATGGATCCTTGGGGGACACCAAAAGTTATAGGTAAGAGTGTAGATAGGTTGTCTTTCCACAGGACTGCCTGTTGCCTACCTTCCAAATATGACTTTTTATTTATTTATTTAACATTTTGTTAACCGGGAAAGTCCGACTTGGAACCAAAGCCAATTTTCAGCGGAGGCCCGGGTAGAAATGCTCCACACACATGTCTTTGTAACTTGGGAGGAAACCGGAGCACCTGGAGGAAACCCACATGAACACAAGGAGGACATGCAGACTCCACACAGAAGGCACCCCAGCCAAGAATCGAACCAGAGAACCTCTTGCTGTGAGACAACAACGCTACCGCTGCACCACTGCGCCGTAAATAAAATAAATAAATATATCTATTTACTTAAGTAACTTTGCATATCTATTTTTATATATATATATATATATATATATATATATATATATATATATATATATATATAAAGAGAGAGATAATTAAATATAGATAGGTAACATATGTATTTATAGTACTGTTGTTGCCACAATACCTTCTTGCCCAAGTCTTTCAAACCACAACATTTAGTTATGATATTACTCTGTCCTTCCTCATGACAGACTGAAATATACCTTTATTTCAGAAAGCCTCATGTTATTTTTTTTTTGCCATTAAAATACTTTTTGTAAACCCAGATTAAACCCTAGAAATGTACAAGAATATGTTTATTTAAAACATGAGACAACTGTCAGAAACAAGAGGCAATATGCTTCTTTGAAATACTACTACAGTGTACTTGGTGAGCAGTATAATTTAGTGACACCTTATCTGCTTTGTCCAAAAAAAGTTGGTGAAAATATTTTTATAGAACATTGTTCAATGTTGTTATACAAATATTGTATAAGTTTTCTTAGATTTTCATATTTGTCCTTAAATGCTAATTATTAAATAACTAGTTATTTTCTGCTGTATTTTTATTGATCTGTGGCAGTGTTATATGCCTGTGAAACCCCATGCCCCAAGTATACTCCAAAGATATGAACAAAGGGATCTACTTCTAAAGCTTGAAGTTTCAAAACTTTGAACAAGGCCGAGACGAGAAGATCAAAGTTTTGAAACTTCGAAAACTAAATAAAAACAAATAAAAGCAAAAACATTTTTTTTTTACATTTTTATAGGGGGGGCAAGCCCCCCCTGCATCCCATAGCCCCGCTAAATAAATATACCACCTCTGAGATCACACTACATTGAGGAAAATGGTAAATATACCATTCCGAGCTGTACGTCTGTCTCCTTTCAGAACGTTCGAAGTTTCAAACTTTGACCTTCTGGTCCTGGCCTTTTAAAGTTCGAAGTTTTGAAACTTTGAGCTTCTGAAGGGAAACCGAATAAAGTGTAGTAAAGCTGAATTTTCTCATTTCTGATATAATCTAACATACAGTGCTCTCTGTTATTAAGCTAGCGACTGCATTTCGCCTGTTTTACTGCTACTTTAAGTGATTTCTGCATTTTACACTTTTTATTGCACTTTAAGTTACTAATTGTTGCAAATTGTTTCTGTAGGCTACACACTAAAGTGCGCTAGCCGATTTACAGCATTTATAGCATTTACTGTCTGTTTTTTTTCCTTGTCTCTGTAATAAAACAAAAAATCTCTTGTTTTCCGCCTTACTGAACTAGAGTAGTCCAGTTTCAGAGTTGCTGATCCCTGGGCTTTGTTTTTAGTTCCTGTTACTGATCCATTGCCTTATTAGGGAGGAGGGAAGTTTCTTTGCTTACCAGTGGGAGTGGGAAGCACTGAGCAGCCTTTCTGTCCGATTTGGTGAAGTTTCAGCCAGAAACTAGTAGTCCATTGGTCGCTTTGGGCCTCCTTTCAGCCCCCTGCTATAAAACACGCTAAACACGCGTTTTCCAGCTTGTACCAACTCAGCACAGATCCTCGTGGTGGCCTGCAGAGTGATCCAAGCAGCAGAGAGCTAAAAGAGTGACTTTCTACCAGATATAAGTATTTTTGTGGCTTTCCCACTGTTATTTAAGCTAGCGACTGCATTCTGTTTTACTGCTACTTTAAGTGATTTCTGCATTTTACACTGTTTATTGCACTTTAAGTTACTAATTGTTGCAAATTGTTTCTGTAGGCTACACACTAAAGTGCACTAGCCGATTTACAGCATTTATAGCATTTACTGTCTGTTTTTTCCCTTGTCTCTGTAAAAAAACAAAAAATCTCTTGTTTTCCTGCCTTACTGAACTAGAGTAGTCCAGTTTCAGAGTTGCTGATCCCTGGGCTTTGTTTTTAGTTCCTGTTACTGATTCATTGCCTTATTAGGAGGAGGAAGTTTCTATGCTTACCAGTGGGAGTGGGAAGCACTGAGCAGCCTTTCTGTCCGATTTGGTGAAGTTTCAGCCAGAAACTAGTAGTCCATTGGTTGTTTTGGGCCAATTCCTAGCTCCTTTCAGCCCCTGCTATAAAACACGCTAAACACGTTTTCCAGCTTGTACCAACTCAGCACAGATCCTCGTGGTGGCCTGCAGAGTGATCCAAGCAGCAGAGAGCTAAAAGAGTGACTTTCTACCAGATATAAGTATTTTTGTGGCTTTCCCACTGTTATTTAAGCTAGCAACTGCATTTCGCCTGTTTTATTGCTACTTTAAGTGATTTCTGCATTTTACACTGTTTATTGCACTTTAAGTTACTAATTGTTGCAAATTGTTTCTGTAGGCTACACACTAAAGTGCTAGCCGATTTACAGCAATTACTGTCTGTTTTTCCTTGTCTCTGTAATAAAACAAAAAATCTCTTGTTTTCCGCCTTACTGAACTAGAGTAGTCCAGTTTCAGAGTTGCTGATCCCTGGGCTTTGTTTTTAGTTCCTGTTACTGATCCATTGCCTTATTAGGAAGGAGGAAGTTTCTTTGCTTACCAGTGGGAGTGGGAAGCACTGCCTTTTGTCTGATTTGGTGAAGTTTCAGCCAGAAACTAGTAGTCCATTGGTCGTTTTGGGCCAATTCTAGCTCCCTTCATCCCCTGCTATAAGAGTTACCACTGTTGCACACAAGAGCAGCGGTTAAACAAGGTTAAACTATTTGGGCCATCTAAATTCCACTCTTCCAATTTTCCCTTAAAACTACCTTCCTCGAGCTGTACTGCTGATCTAACCAGCATATCCTATAACTGAAAAGTTCATCTCTACTTGATTCCCAAGTAGACTATTCTCTATCTGTAAAGCCTAGCACTTACTCCTACAGTACTTGCACCTTGATAAAGCACTCTTATTATAGATAGTACCCCACCAGCCTAAAACCCACTTCCGAGTCCTTAGAAAGTCTCTTTATCTACTACTTCTAGTATGTCGAGGGATCAGTTGCTAGTGTCCTCTCCAGCTCAACTGGTGAACCTGGGAATATTGAGGCAATGTTACAACTGCCTCATGTACACAGACAATCCTCTCCTTCTCCCACAAAACACAAATACATGCGAGAGATGCAACTATACGGCCAAACTGGAGGCTGAGCTCTCTCAACATAGGACTGGCAAGACCAGACAGGAGGAGAAGGTAACCACACACAATACATACCCAGTCACACATGGTACCATCACAACTTCAAATCATACACATACTCACACAAAGACATACTGGAGGCTCTGATCAAAAATTTACCAAAACAGCAGAGGCCACCAAAGCAGACACCCAAACAACTACCACCTCACGACCCAACACATGCAACACATAGACCACACAGTCAGAGTGTCAAACAGTCACAGCCCTTAAGGCCAAACAAAATGCCAGACACACTTGTCATTGGTGATTCCATAGTCAGACACACTGACGCCGGTCACCAGACTGAGTAAAGAGAAGGTCACAGTAAGCTGCCTGTCAGGCGCTAGAATCCGCCACATAACGCAAGCACTCAGGTCTCTCAACAGCAGGTACAAGTACGACTCAGTCATTGTCCACGCTGGTGTCAACGACCTGAGACGCACTCTGGACTACATGAAAAGGGACATCGAGGAGCTCTCTGATTATGTAGCCCAGGCAGGTATGACCCTGACCTTGAGCAGTATCCTACCTTCACCTAGAATGATGCCACAATACAGTGATAAGATGATCAGCTTTAATAATTGGCTTAAATTCTGGTGTCATTCAAAGGGATCAATGTCTGTCTGCCTGGGATGACATGCTGGACAAGCCACGCAAGGGCGGCTTGCACCTGTCACCCTGGGCTTCCGGATATTGGCAAAGGCTCTTGCCACCCCATAGTGCCTTTTTAGGCAAGGCTCAAATTCTAAACCTACCACCCTAGAACACCAAAAGGAAAAAACTAAGGGTAATGCTGCTCAATGCCAGAAGTCTCAATCTCAAGATGCGAGGCCCTTCTCAATATGGAGAACATCGATGTCTGTGCTGTGACAGAAACCTGGTTCAAGGCTCCTGAGAGCACCCCAGCACTAACAGGTTTCACCTCATATCATGCGTTCCGCCCCAAAATCCGGACAACACCAAGAAAGGAGGGGTGTCCATATTCATAAAGGACACCCACACCTCAAGGTTGGTGGCAACGCATGATGCATCGGAGACCATCCAGGTGCAATTAACCATAGGCAAGACTGCTCTGCAATTTGTAGCATGTTACAGGCCACCCTCTCAAACTCAGGAACCTCACATGGCCTTCCTGAAAACATTGGAGGGATAAATGTATCTCCAAACACCATCATACTAGGTGACTTTAACTACCCTAATATAGACTGGGAACACTACTCAAGCCCGAACACTCTAACCCAAAGATTCCTGGAGTTCATAAACTCAAATGCCATGGAACAACTAGTCACCATCCCCACAAGAGGAGAAAACATACTTGATCTCATCATCACGAACATGGGATCAAAATGTTCAACACCGAAGTATACCCCTCACTGGTGAGATCAGATCATAAACTAATCTCGCTGGAGGTCCTCATCCCGCCCCCACCTGAAACAAAAAGACCACAGTGAAAAACTTCTCAAGCCGATTTCACACTTCTAAAACTAGTGTGGTCTCCTTTAAGGCCCCTGAGCCAGTGGTAAACATTACTCAAACCGCTGAATCACTTACAAATGCCTTCTACCAGCACCTACAGGACTGCATGGATCAGGCAATCCCAAACAAAACTAAGACTCTCTGTACCAAAGGCAAGCGTCCAGTCTGGTGGACCCCAGCCATAAACAAGCTCTACAACAAAAGGAGGAAGCTACTACAAGATAGAGCAAAATCCTTGAAAGGTAAGACACCTTTGATCATTATAAGTAAAAACTAAGAGCTCTCATAAAATCATCCAAGGCAAATTTTGAGAGAAAAATCGCCAAGGACTCTAAAGAGAATCATAAGGCCTTCTTTAGCTATGTTAGAAACCTAGGAGGAAACTCCCAGATATGCTCAGAATTAGTTCAAAATGATGTGAAAATTACTGAACCTACACACATTGCCAACATACTGGCTGACAGGTTCAGTGCAAACTTCTCCCCTCCCCAAAAGGAGAGATATCTATTCCAGAGGATTGTAGCCCCCAAACATCTCCAACGCCCAGGTGAGAACTGCCCTCACTAAGGCAAAAACACAGCATCCATGGGACGGATGGTGTCCCATGAACTCAATGAGGAATTAAACCCACAGTTAGGACAGCTGTTTAATCTTAGCCTCACCTCAGGATCATTACCAAGGAGTGGCGCGGCGACTGTGGTCCCACTTCATAAGGGCGGTGCCTCCACAGACCCTGGAAATTACCGCCCCATTAGCTTGACAAGCCTTATCTGCAAAGCCATGGAGAGGATCATAATGGAACTCATAAATAAAGACATAGGGAACTTGCAGACTTTGGATCCAACTCAGTTTGGCTTTGTCAAAGGCAGATCCTGCCTCTTAAACTTGGTTGACTTTTTCGAGACAGTCACCAAGGCCATTGATGAGGGAAAGGCAGTCCATACAGCCTACCTCGACCTGGCAAAGGCCTTCGACACAATACCCCACTCAGGTATCATCGAAAAACTCATCAGCTTGAATGTAAACCCATACATCACAAGATGGGTTGCAAACTGGCTAAGTGACAGAACCCACAGGGTCAGAGTTGCTGGAGCCATGTCAGACTCAAAGCCTGTCACAAGTGGTGTCCCACAGGGCTCAGTCCTGGGTCCACTCTTGTTCGGCATCTACTTTTCTGAAGTACAAGCAAACACAGGAGGGTTATGGCTGACAAAGTTTGCAGATGACTGCAAACTGGGCCATAGTCGAAAACACATCTGACACAGATATCCTCCAGAAGGGCCTCACAGAAATGGATAACTGGTGCCAGAGCCATGGCCTGAAGTTAAACGCCAAAAATGCATAGTCATACCCTTTGGGAAAACAAGGCTACCCCTAGCTACCATATAGGTGGCAATCCACTGAGCACAGAAAAGTCATCAGAGATCTGGGGACCCAGGTTGACAGTAGCCTTTCGTTTGACACTCATGTTGCTAAAGTAGTTAGGAAAACCTTCTATATCACCCACCTGATCATGAAGGGATTCACATCTAGATCAAGGGAGGTCATCGTCCCCTGTACTCATCACTTATTAGACCTATGATTGAGTACAATGCCCGTTCGAATGTATCTGACCAGACACCTGCTGCAGCTTGAAAGGCCCCAAAAGTTCCTCACCAAAAGGATAAAGGGTCTCAAAAATATGTCTTATGCTGCCCGACTGAAAGAACTCCAGCTCTATTCAGTCTCATACGCTTGCTCAGAGGTGACCTGTGCCTGACATATAAGGCCATGTCAAACCCAGATTTGATGAATATGCTTCACCTCAAAAATCTAGATCCCTCAGAACCACAAGGGCGGAGACTTAAACCTTGACACGGTTATAAATAGAACGTGCTGGAGGGACAGATTCATCACCCAGAGACTCCTATGCTGTGGAACAAAATCCCGGTACATGTGAGGAAGAGCACCTCTCTGGTCTTGTTCAAGAGGAATCTTGACCAATGGATGGGAGATTGCAGATATACCCCAGGGATTACTTCAGCGTCACTGCTTGACAGAGGCACAGCAAAATGATAGGCATAGTTTTTATTCAAACTAAAGCCACATAACTATGGGCTAGGCTTATAAATGCCCTTGGGCAGATAGCCTAGTATGAACCTATGAACCTATGAACCTATGAACCTCTCTCTCTCTCTTTCTTTCTCTCTCTCTCTCTCTCTGTTTTTCACTCACACATACTAATCTTCATTCAAATATACAGATTTGAAAGCACACATACACACACACAAACACACACACATGGACACACATACAAACATCCACATTAAAAATCATTCAGTCAAAAATAATTGTACTCTGAATCTCAACCTTAATGCCATTAGTACCCTGTGCAGTATCTTTCAAAAAGGTGATATTCCACCAGGATTTATTAAAGTAAAGTGGATAATTTTCGAATAACTCACTACAGATATTCAAAAGGAAAATATTGCACACAAACATGTACATAATTGTAAACAATTAGCAAGAAACTGTACTTTTTTGCCCCTGTTATTGACTTTCTACTAAATGGGATTGTGTATAACTATTCCTTATTTTCTTTCCTGTACTATATTTGATTCTATACTGTCTGCAGTGAGTTACTGCTATGTATCGTCATTTAGGTTATAACTGCTCCATGCAGAATAATTCTACCCATAGCCGTATCCAGCTTCATGCCATATTTACCCTCATTTCCATCAATTTCTTTTCTAATATATATATATATATATATATATTAGTTTGCCATGCTCTCTTTATGCTACTAAGCTATTCAGGTGTGTCTGTCATATGGAAGGCACTTTGTTAGTAGCCTTAACCACTACAAGTAATCTCTCCATATGTAGTATTTCATAACAAAATGACCAACCCCCTTGTAATGGCAATAATCCATCGGCTGTGATTTTAGTTCCAAACTTCCTCTGCATGTGGCAAAGTGTTGCCATCTGCAAATTCCAGCATTATAGTTTCTGCAGATTCTTCACGTCTTTTTTATATAAATGAATTCATTGTTTTATTCTTTGCTGAACTAGATTCCTGTCAACTTCTTCACTGTTGAAGCTACAGCAGGAAGGATTCTGACAATGTCTTCGCTCAAAGAATAAAAACTCCTGGACATGCTGGTAATACAAAGCATAAGTTCTGATGAATCTTAAAAAAATGACTAGCCTTAGTATTTTGCAGATGCTGACATTTTTTTTGTCTTCTGGAGCTAAAATATTTCACAGTATTATATACCTTTTCTTTCTGGCTTTAAGAAATCTCACATTTTTAAATCTTTTTAATCATAAATCAACTAAAACAGCATTTAGTATTCACTCTAGTTTTAATTTGTTTCTATGAAATATGAATTTTTCCTGTTTCACTTGTCACAATTTTATTATATTCTTTTAAAAATGCAGATGTCTTAAAATAACAGAAATTTGTTGAAAATTATAATCTTGTAATTTGCTGCAGCAGTGTTTAACTAATTGAACTGTAAATGTTCTTACATGTATCAGAGGTACATCAGACAATCATCTTGATTGATTTTTTAATATTACAGCTAATGACATTTCATTTAATATACTCTAAATTATCCTGGGCTGCAAATAGTAACAAGTAGTACTTTTAGTATTCTTTCCATTCTATGACAGTTGAGACATGCAAATCTTTAAAATAGTAGCATGTGCTTCCATTATCAGTTGCAAAAGACTTCTATAAAAAGGGATGTTACTCAGTACTTTTGCTGACTAGCATTACACTTAAAGAATGGGGCATTATATTTTTGTTCCTATTTGATTTTGCTGGAGTTGAACAGCAAATTATTTTATTTGTAGGGGTGATGGGTCTGTTTCACCTTCAAAATCATACTCATGGTACACATCATCCGTTAATTGCTTTGATTTTGTAACCATTGCTTTATAGAAAAATACAAAGAATATTAATTATTAATATAGACATAATAATAATAATTTCTACTTGTTTTAGCTTTTCCAGCATGGTTTCTGTGACATCAGTTTCATTAACATACTTAATACAAAGATGAGCTTATGCAGAGATCATATGCACACAACTACACACACACACACACACACACACACACACACACACACACACACACACACACACACACACAGTATGTCCAAAGTTTCACCCATACATACATTAAGACCAAATCTAATCTTAACTAGCACAATTTTCTATATATATATTGCAACAAAATTTCCTTAAAATATTGTGTTTCTTTTTCACCAAAAGTAACCATTGATTAACTAAAATATGCTGAGTTGAATTTCTGCTATCGAGCTATAGCAAAACCATAGGAAAAGAACTGCTGATAGTGTTGTGTCTCCCGAGACTTATTTAATGTGTTTAGGCATTCTTGCTCTTTATGACAAAGAAATAAATCCAGCAGTTGTAAACTCCCTAAGCTAGATATTACAAACTTCCACAACCATAGTATCATCTAAAGTCAGTATTTAATATAAAGTAATGTACAGCAGTTCCACTTCAACCCTTGGATAAACCCTAGCACATTGCATTAATTATTTTGTGTTAATTATGGTTATTATTTCAGGAATACTGCTTCTGGTTACTGAAGTATTCTTCATGACTAGCTGTTCTCCTATGACACTTGGCACTTGGTAATACTCATTAAAGTACTAGTATAATGCAGTAGTTAGTTTTGCTAACTGATACGACAAGCTTCATTATCAGTATTAGTGTTTCTTCTTCAGCAGCTATAGCAGACTTTCATCTAAACTCTGTTACCAGAAATCCCCAGTGGTTCCCAAACGTATGCCTGCTTTCAGCAAGTATGATTACAATTCACAAACTATTAACAAAATACTATCCAGCAGAAACATACAAAGTAAGCGCTAAGCAGATGCCAGTCACTGACAGGAACTTTGAGCTATTCTGGAGATAAGGAAATGTCTGAACATGTTAACTGGAGGGGGCTGGTAAACATAATTGATGATTCCCTGTTGACTGTTAGTGGCATTCTGGATTTGAAGAGTCAATTACACACTACTGGGGCCATTGCTATCAGTGCCAGCCACTCATTTATTAACATTTTTGCACATCAAATGCTATACTATTAAAATGTGAGAAATAATCAATCATAAATGGAAGATGCTAAGGCATTAATAAAAATAGTTTAAATAGGTAGGTATTTTTATAAGTTGATCAAGGTTAGAAAAGCAAACTGTGTGGGTTAATGGACAATTTCTTAACTACATGTGTAGGCTGTGTAGAAAACTGGACAAGGACATTGGTATCAGAAACATATATTAGCCATTTACTTGCTATATTTGGAAGGGTGCCATTGGATAAACCAGACATAGATGGTAACATTTTGCAATGCATCTTATTAAAAAACTCCAAATCAGAAAGCTTCTTCTTAGTATGACAATGCTGTAGGAGAAACGAAAAAAGACAAGAATGACAATGCATTTTCTGAAGTTAGCACATATTTCTCTTGTTCAAAAATGTCCCCCACCCCCCAAAAAAGCTTAGTATGATCTCATATTATTTGTGAAAGGTATGGCCTCTCTTATGCCCTAAATAATGACATCTCAATTTATTATAATAAAGAACACCGGAGGTAACTTAACAGTCTGACTGTGAAAGAGAATCACAACAGAGTACTATTTCTCCTTAATTCCTTTCCTTGTAGGTACTAAATATACCTACAGTACTTACACGGTATCAAATCCTAAATTAGTACACTACTGATTTACTCTTGGAAGTACCATTTTATTTAAAAATTATACAGTAGCTCTGATATTACATTAGGAATGTTCTTAAAATTGATTCAAGAATATTGGCAAATATTTTTCTCATTATTAAACTCAAATCAGAGTGTTTGGGTGATATAAAGTTTATGGGTAAATAGAATATATTTATGTTTTTATGAGTATATATGAAGTCCAATACATAATATTGTATATTTATATACAAATACAAGACCGTTTTCTTGGACAGATAAAGAACAAATGCAAATGAAAGCAAGAAGAGAAACAGAGGAAGAGTAACAAATCTGGTATGATAAAAACACATTAAATGAAAACTCAACATCAACAATTAAATAAAAACTCAATATTAGTCAAAAAATAAATAATACAGGCCATATTATACTACTGTTGAAATGTAAGATACAAAAAGAAAACTGCTTACGTGATTCAAAGAAATTGAGTCATTTGGCTCACCCTTGAAACTGCACACATGTACACACATATGTATATACACACACACGCGCACACACACACGCGCGCACGCGAGCGCACGCATGCGTGCACACACACAAAATACCAAATAACTTATGATAAGAGGAATCTATTACTCTTCTTCAGCAAGTACTTGCAAAAAAGCATACCTAAATACTTCTACAGACTGAATATTTGCAGTCAGCTGTGAAGGAGTTCCAAACGCAGAATAAGAGAGAAGGGCAGGTGTAGTTAAATCTGGTGAATAGGCAGCATGCCAATGATTTCAGTCAGGCTATAAGAAGGGGCATACCTGTCATCATTAAAATTTTGTGATTATAAGATCTTACATTGAGGTGCCATCTGCAACTGGAGTGCCCGAAGGACAGATTTGGCATGCCTGTGACTGCTTCTTCCGAGAACAATTGATTCTCAATCAACCAAACATCGAACTAGTTGATCAATAATTATCTAAAATAGTAGTACTTAAAACAATAAAACCCCATCCTGTGAAGCAATAGCATATTGTTTCTTTGCAGGTAACAAGCCCCCTCTGCAACCCCCCTTAATGAATAATTCTCTAAACTCCCCTTACTTAAATATACTTACTTCACATTCACTCAGCCATGTTGAATTGGCAGAGCTACAGATGTCAGTGCTGCATATCTGCCTGCTCCGTGGTCTTTCCACTATAACGCACAAGTTAGTGCATTGTAGAAAATGAAGGATGCATCATTTGCATATCAACTCCATAACTGGACTCTTCTAGGTACACAGTGGTGTGCATATACTTACAGAAGGGAGTCTGGCCAGTGTGCACGAATTACATAGGACTGTAGTATAAAGTTTGCACTGCATACCATCCCTAAACAACTGCAGATGTAACTTATGAGATCACAGCCATTGAACCAGAATCAGAAAATACCATCTTGATTTCATGAGCAGCAGAAAAAGATGGGAGTTAATCCCTTTCAACATGTGGAACAATATCTATGACTCCCTTAGCAAATGCGGTCTGACTTATGCCGCTTTGAATTCTATACTTTTTCATTTGAGAAATAGTTAAATCTTTCACTCAACAAAAATGAAGACCATTTTGAAGATGCACCAGGTTTCAGAAGAAAGAAAACATTTTAATTTAAATCCCTAATTTGTCAAAGTCAGCTGAACTGCATGAATGTATAAGAGACTTTGTATTGTTACATGCAGCTGTTTTTTTTTTATCACCCTCAAGTATTATTCAGTACATCAGTAAAGAATGGGAGTTTGTTTTAAGAAATGGAAAGTATATTTGGTGATGCTTCTTTGTGAAACACATTTGATATAAACATTTGCTTCTCAAATCTGAAAACACTGGAAATGTTTTTAAAGGGTGTTAACTATGACTTAAAACTATCATTCTGTCCCACAGGCCAAAAAAAGAAAGAGCTTTTTATGTATCTGTGCTTTATTGAATATGTTCCATAGTGAAGGCATTTATTGTATTCATTTCCAAATTGCAAGTCTCCAGTTTCTTATAAGAAAACAAAACAAAACACACACAAAAAAGCCTGCACCACACCCAAGGCACCTACAAATATAAAATGCAACACTTTCCAGGCAACACTATAAACAAACACAAAGAAGAATATGTTATATAAACAAATAAATATGATATAATAAGTTCAAGAATGCCTTCCCACAGAAGTATCTTTATAGGGCTTATTGTGACATACTTTGTCATGATAAAAACATTCCTAAGCACAGAGGAAATTGTACTAATGTGGTAGCTGCAATATAATACATAAGGAATATCTCTGTATAACACATATATAAAACAGAGTGTAGCTATAAATTAATACATTTAATCAGCATCCCTTTTCCATCTTTCTAGTTGCTCAATCATGTAATTTATGTAACTCTTCTACTAAGTTTGGGAACCATTATTTGTATATAACGTTACTGGCGAAGTGATTTATGTTATGGAGATTAGTTTGGAGATAGTCCATCCAAATATACTCAGTGCTTGAAAAACAATGAGCTGTTTGTTATATGTTACCATATTTGTCTCAATAGCCTTTTAGATTGTAAACTTTTCATAATGACATTAATTATTCAAGACTGAAACCCATTTTTACTATATACTGAATGAAGCAAAGAATGCTCATTTTGAAATGTATATCTAAAGAAAGTTACACTATATTATAAAACAAAAACATATTTATTTCTACTTACTTGAATAAATGCATTAACATTATTTCATAAGAGAAATATTTGTAATTGGTACTTTTGGATAGGAGAATGTATTTATTTGTCTATAAGTAAGTCCAAAAAAAAAGTCGAGTCCAAACAGGCTGTGCAAACTTTTATTCCATAAATACAGGTAAAATTGTGATAAAACTGTGAGTGCTTTTGGGATGACCCTTCATCAGACAATGTAACAGCTTTCATGAAATCTATTTAAATAAATTTAAAAACACAACCACCAATCATCTCACTGCCCTCCTTTTCCTAAGGGCTGGTCTTAAAGGTATACATGTATTCAACCCTGGAGTATGGTTTGCTGCTAGCTTTATAATCCAGGGTAGTTCATTGCATTCAGTGACATTCACTGTGTTCCCCCCATCTACTCACAAGTAACCTGTATAACCATGAACTTAAAAGTTTTTTTTTGGACTAACATTGCTTTTTTGGCAAGCGAGTCCTTAAGGAGAGGAAGAGAGAATTTTTATTTACTGTTTTGTTCCTGGGGCTCTTTTCTTTCCACATGACTGAGCAAAGAACAAAATATATTAAACTTGGTTACCATAGGTTCATAGGTTGGTGCTAGGCTATCGGCCCTAGGGCTTATACAAGCCTAGCCATAACAATTCCCTGGATATTTCTTCCCAAAATATTTACTTCCCTGGACCCCTGTCTAGCAGGGTGACTGATGTGGTCAACTGAGTAAATTTCCTATCTCCTATCCAATCGTCAAGGTTCCTTTTGAAGAGGGCCAAGGAGGTGCTCTGCTTGACATGTATGGGCAGTCTATTCCAGAGTATGGGGAGTTTCTGGGTCAGGAACCTATTCCTCCAGCATGTTTTGTTCATTGTGATGACAAGGTTTAGATCCTTGGAGTGTGTGGCTCTGAGGGCTTGGGATTTCTTTAAGTGGAGCATGTCCAACAGCTCAGGGTTGGACATGGCCTTGTATGTTAAGCAGAGATCACCTCTGAGTAGATGATATCCACAGAGTATAGTTGGAGTTTTTTTAGATGGTCAGCATAGGGAATCTGCTTTAGGCCTGTGATTCTTTTAGTGAGGTATTTCTGTGAACTTTCCAGCTGTTGCAGATGTTTTGTGAGGTACATACCAAATGGGGTGTTGTACTCTGTAATGGGTCTAATGAGGTATGAGTACAGTGGGATAATGACCTCCTTTTTTCTGGATGAAAAGCCCTTAGTGATGAGATGTGCCACATAGAAGGATTTCCTGACTGTTGCGGCGATGTGGTTATCAAAGGTGAGACCACTGTCCACCTGTGTCCCTAAATCTCTCATCACACTTTTGGTGTTTAGTGTACTGCCACCTATGTGGTAATTCATGGGTACATGGTTTTTCCCAAAGGGGATAACTATACATTTCTTGGCAATAAGCTTGAGCCCATGGCTCTGGTACCAAGCATCTGTTTCTGTAAGGCCCTTTTATAGAATATCCACATCATTTGGGGATTCAATAATGGCTCCCAGTTTGCAGTCATCTGCGAACTTTGTTAGCCAGAGTCCCTTAGTGTTGGCCTGTACTTCAGAGATGTAGATGCCAAACGAGAGCGGTCCCAGGACTGAACCCTGAGGTACTCCACTTGTCACTTGCCTGGAGCTGGATTTGGAGTCGGCTACTTTTACAGTCTAGGTTCTGTCAGTAAATCAGTTGACAACCCATCGAGTGATGTAGGGATTTATGCCCAGCTTAGTAAGTTTATCTATGATTCCAGAGTGGGGGATGGTGTTGAAGGCCTTGGCGAGGTCCAGATAGGCTGTGTGGGCCACCTTACACTCGTCCACAGCTCTGGAGACTGATTCAAAGAAGTCAATCAGGTTCAGGAGACAAGATTGGCCCTTCACGAACCCAAACTGGGTGTGGTTCAGTGTTTGAAGGTTGCCAATGTCTTTGTTTATAAGTTCGATGATAATGCATTCCATGCCTTTGCAGATCAGGCTCATCAGAATGATGGGATGGTAGTTCCCGGGATCCAAGTTGGATCCTCCCTTGTGGAGTGGGATAACTATAGCTGTGCGCCACTCAGTGGGCATGAAGCCTGAGGTGAGGTTATGATTAGACATGACACTTAAGTGAGGTGCCAGTTCATTTTGTAGTTCATGTAGTACACAGCCTGGAATGTCATCTGGTCCCATGGATGCTGTATTCTTAGCTTTGGAGAGTGCGGTTTCTACCTGTGTGGCCGTGATTACCGGAATTTGGCAATCTTTTGGTATTGAGATGGGCCCTTTAGGGGGTGAGAGGGGAGTGAAGATGGCACTAAATCGATCTGCCAGGATATTGGCAATATCCTTGGGATCAGTATATTTAATGCCATTCTGTTGTAGCTCAGAGCAGATCTGAGCATTGCCATTTAGATTCTTCACATAACTATAGACTACCTTGCGGTTGTTTTTGGAATCTTTGTTAATTTTATTTTCATAACTAGCTTTGGAGGATTTTATGAGGGATCTCAGCTTCTTACTGAGGCTGGTAAGGGAGTTTTTTGCATCCTGGGATTTTCCTCTTTTCTGAAACAGTTTCTTCCTTCTGTTGTATAGTTTGTTTATGGCAGGAAGCCACCAGATTGGCTTCCTTTTTTTGGAGGAGAGCGTCTTGGTTTTATTTGGGATGGCACGATTCATACATGAGTGGATGTGCTCATACAGTGCCTTAGTGTAGGATTCAGCAGTCAAACTTTCAGCTCCCATCTGCATGGGTGTCATGAAGTTTGTCACTTCTGACTTGAGTAGCATGAAATTGGCTTTGGAGAAGTTTTTTACAGAGGTTTCCTTACTGGGGTGGGTGTGGGATGTGGATGTCAAGGGTGATTTGCTTATGGTCAGACATGACCAATGAGGGGGCAACCACTGGTGTAGAGCATCTATCTCCCATGTTGGTAATGACCAGGTCTAGGATATTGGAGCCCCTGGTGGGACAATGGATTAGCTGATCCAGGGCATTGGAATTTATGAATTCCAAGAACCATTGGATAAAGGGTGTTTGTACCTGAGTAGTTTTCCCAGTTAATGGCAGGGTAGTTGAAATCACCCAGTATTAGGGTGTTTGGTTGTATCTTAATATTTTCCAGTATGTTTAGAAAGGTGTACTGAGAATCTTGGAGCATGGTGGGGGGTCTGTAGCAACCTACAATTTGGATTGCAGTCTTACCTAGTGTTAGTTGCACCTGGAGAATTTCAGATGCATTGTGTTGGACAACTAGCCTGGAGGTGTGAATATCCTTGTTGAATATGGACACTCCTCCACCTTTAGTGTTTCAGTCTTGGTTTGGTGGCCGAAGTGTGTGGTAAGAGTTGTAGCCTGGTATTGCAGGGGTGCTCTTTGGAGCCTTGAACCAGGTCTCAGTTACTGCACAGATATCAATGTTCTCCATTTTTAGGAGTGCCTCGAGAGACTGCATTTTGAGGTTTAGACTTCTAGCACTGACTAGCATCACCTTCAGATTTTGCATGCTTGTATCTGTTATGGTGGTGGTTTTATCCTTTGAACCTTGCCTAAAAAAGGCACTATAGGGGTGGCAAGAGCTTTAGCCAGTAACCTTAATCTCAGGAGTGACAGGTGCAGACCATCTCTGGTAAAGCATCGTGGTTTGTCGATCATGTCGTCCCAGTCAGACAGATACTGGATCCCCTTTGAATGGCACCAGAACCTTAGCCTATTGTTGAAGTCAATCATTTTGTCCTTATACTGTGGTGGTATCATTCTGGGCAAAGGCAGGATGCTACTCAGGGCTAAGGTCATACCTGCCTGGGCCACATGATCCGAGAGCTCTTCCATGTCTCTTTTTATGTAGTCCAGAGAGGTACGTCTCAAGTCATTCACTCCAACATGGACAATGACAGAGTCATATTTGTACTTGTTGTGGAGTGACTTGAGTGCATGCCTTATGTGGCAGATCCTGGCACCCAACAGGCAGCTGACTGCAATTTTCTCCTTGGTCAGCCAGGTGAGTGGGACATCAGTGTGCCTGACTATAGAGTTACCTATGACTAAAGTGTTGGGTACGTTGTCTTGGCTTAGAGGTTGTTGTTGGGTGGCACACTGGTGTTGTGAGCTATGTGTCACTTTGGTTGTGACTTCATAGGTTCATAGGTAGGTACTAGGCTATCTGCCCGAGGGCATTTATAAGCCTAGCCAGAGTGTGTCGGCTTTCACTGCCCCATTGATTAATTAACTGATCTTCTGTCAAGCAGAGCCAATGAAGTGATCCCAGGGGTGTATTTTCTGTTACGCATCCACTCTTCAAGGTTTCTCTTGAAGAGTGTTAGTGAAAGGCTCTGCCTAATAGTTTGGAATTTTGTTCCAAAGCATGGGGAGTCTCTGTGACAGGAATCTATCCCTCCAGCATGTTCTATTTATTGTTGTGGTGAGGTTTAGCTCACTAGAGTGCATGGCTTGCAGTGACATGGATTTCTTTAGGTGGAGCATGTCCATCAATTCTGAGTTGGACATGGCTTTGTAAGTCAGGCAGAGATCACCTCTGAGTAAGCAATATGCTACTGATTACAGCCAGAGTTTTTTCAGTCGGGCTGCATAGGACATATGTTTGAGGCCAGTAATCCTCTTGGTGAGGTACTTTTGTGATCTCTCCAGCTGTTGGAAGTGTCTTGTGAGGTACATCCCAAATGGGGCATTGTACTCTAGGATGGGTCTGATGAGTAACGAGTAGAGGGGCACTATAACCTCTTTATTTCTAGATGCGAACCCTTTAGTAAATAGATGGGCCACATAGAAGGATTTCCTAACAACTTTGGCAATATGATTGTCAAAGGAGAGATTACTATCTACCTGGGTCGCCAGATCTCTTATTACCTCTTCTGTATTAAGGGGGCTGCCACCTATGTGGTAATTCACGGGTGTTTTGTTTTTCCCAAACGGGATGGCTATGCATTTTTTGGCATTTAGCTTGAGGCCATGACTTTGACACCAGGTGTCCATCTCAGTAAGGCCCTTTTGGAGGATGTCTGTGTCAGCCGGAGAGTCAATTATGGCTCCTAGTTTTCAGTCATCGGCGAACTTGGTTAGCCATAGTCCTCCTGTGTTTGCCTGTACTTCTGAAAAGTATATGCCGAACAGTAGGGGTCCCAGGACTGAGCCTTGCGGGACACCACTTGTGACTGGTTTAGAGTCAGACCTGGAGCCTGCTATTCTTACCATGTGAGTTCTGTCTGTAAGCCAGTTAGCAACCCATCTCGTGGCATAGAGGGGTTTATTTTCAGGCTGGTGAGTTTTTCTTTAATACCCGAGTGGGGAATGGTTTTGAAAGCCTTGGCGAGGTCGAGGTAGGCTGTGTGAACAACCTTTCCCTCGTCTATGGCCTTGGTGACTGTCTCGAAGGAGTCAACCAGGTTTAGTAGGCATGATCTGCCCTTAACAAAGCTGAACTGGGTTGGGTCAAATGTTTGGAGGTTCCCAATGTCTTTGTTAATGAGTTCCATGATGATGCACTCTATAGCCTTGCTGACCAGGCTAGTCAGGCTTATGGGGTGATAGTTACCAGGGTGAATTGTGGCCCCTTCCTTTGTGGAGTGGAATAACCGTTTGCTGTGCGCCATTCTATGGGCATGTAGCCTGTGGAGAGGCTGAGGTTGAACAGTGTGTTAAGGTGGGGGGTTCGTTCGTTCCGTTGTTCATGCAAGATGCAGCCTGGGGCACCCTCTGACCCCATTGACTTTGTGTTTTTGGCTTTTGAAAGGGCTATTTTCACCTGTGCATCTGTGATTTCTGGGACACTACATTTTTCCAATATTATTGTGGGCCCTTTTGGGGGTGAGAGGGGGGTGAAGTTTGCACTGAATCTATCTGCCAGGATGTTGGCAATATCAGTAGGTTCAGTATATTTTGTGTTATTTTGCACTAGTTCAGTACATATCTGTGAGTTGCCACTTAGATTATTAACATAGCTAAAGAAGGCTTTGTGGTTATCTTTCGAATCCTTAGCTATTTTTCTTTTGAAGTTAGCCTTGGAGGATTTTATGAGGGACCTTAGTTTCTTGTGGACATCCAGAGTGATTAGCTTATGGTCTGATCTAACCAGTGACGGGTTGACCTCTGGTATGGAACACCTGTCGCCCATGTTTGTGATGACCAGTTCCAATATGTTTTCACCTCTGGTAGGGGAGTTTACCAGCTGATCCAGGGCATTTGAGTTGATGAATTCCAGGAAGTCTTGGGCCTGGGAGTTTGTACTCGAGTAGTCTTCCCAGTTAATGGTAGGGTAATTGAAATCACCCAATATCAGGGTGTTCGGTAAGGACCTTCATGTTTTCCAGTGTCTCCAGAAAGGTGAAGTGGTGGTCCTGGGTCATGGAGGTTGATCTGTAGCAGGCCACAATTTGCATTGCAGATTTGCCCAATGTTAGTTGCACATGGATGATCTCAGTGGTATCATGCTGTGCCACTAGCCTGGAGGTGTAGGTATCCTTGATGAATATGGATACACCCCCTCCTTTTGTGTTTCGGTCCATGTTCTGTGGCCGAACCATGTGGTACGAGTTGTAGCCCGGTAGTGCTGGGGTGCTCTCTGGAGCTTTGAACCAGGTTTCAGTTATTGCACAGATGTCAACGTTCTCCATACTGAGGAGTGCTTCAAGCGCATGCATTTTGAGATTTAAACTCCTGGTGTTGAGTAGCATAACCCTCAGTTTTTGTTAATTGTGCTGTTTACAGAGGTGGGTTTGACTTTTGAGCCTTGCCTAAAAAAGGCACTATGGGGGCAGCAAGAGCATTGGCCAGTATTCAAAAGCCTAGGTGTGACAGGTGCACGCCATCTCTTGCGAAGCAACGTGGTTTGTCGAGCATGTCGTCCCAGGCTGACACTGGATCCCCTTTGAATGACACCAGAAGCTTAGCCAATTGTTGAAATTGATCATTTTTTCTTTATACTGAGATATTATTCTTGGTGAGGGCAGGATGCTACTCAGGGTCAGGGTCATACCAGTCTGGGCTACATGATCAGAGAGCTCTTCCATGTCTTTTTTCATGTAGTCCAGTGAGGTACGTCTCAGGTTATTCACACCAACATGAACAATGACGGAGTCATATTTGTACTTGTTCTGGAGTGACCTAAGTGCTTGTGTTATGTGGTGGATTCTGGCTCCCGACAGGCAGCTAACAGTAACCTTCTGCTTGTCTAGCCTAGTGAGTGGGACGTCAGTGTGCCTGACTATAGAGTCACCTGTTACTAGTGTGTTAGGTATGTTATTTCACCTTAAGGGTTGTCATTGTGTGGCACACTGATTTTGTGTTTTATGTGTTGTCTGGTTTATGATGGAGGTGCAGGTTGTTTGGGTGTCTGCTTTGGAGGTCTCTGATGCTTTTGCAGGTTTTTATTTAGAGCCTCCGAGTATGATTTTGTGTATTCATGTGTATTTTTTGCCTGTGCTGGTTTAGTAGGTTTATGTGTAGCTGGAGGTGTGGTGCAAGTGTTAACCTTCTCCTCTTGACTGTCTGTTCCAGTCTTGGGTGGAGACAGCTTAGCCTCCAGTTTGGCTGTATAATTGCATCTCTCGCATATGTTAGTGTTTTGTGGTAGGAGGAGAGTGTTGTCAGTGTACATGAGGTAGTTGTAACATTGTCTCAGGATACCCAGATTCACCAGCTGGATTTGTGAGTACATCTGAAATTACCCTTTGGTCATGCCTGAATAGTAGGTTGAACTGCTTAATCACTTGGTTGGTGAGTGGTGAATAAAGAGCCTTGCCCTGCTAGGCAATCAAGTGTCAGGGTATATTCGTGCTTGCTATTAGGTCTGAGCAAGTGCTGGGCTGTAGGGTGCTTTTTGAGTGCTTAGGTTGAGAGTTAGACTAGTTTCAAGGGAAAAACTGAAGAGGAGACTTAGTGGAGTGTTTGCTTGCATTTCAGCTTTGGAGGTCCTTGTAGCTTGGGCAGATTAATGTTAAGGGCCTCCGCATATGTGGGTTTAGTGTTGCTATGTGTGGGTGTTGATGGTGGGGGTTTTGAAGGGCTATGTGTTGCTTGAGGTGTAGTGCAGGTGTTAACCTTCTCCTCTTGATTGTCTAGCACAATCTTGGCTGGAGAGAGCTTTGCTTCCAGTTTGGCTATGAAAGTGCATCTCTTAAAGGTTGTAGTGCTGGGTGGTAGGAGGAAAGGGTTGTCTGTGTACATGAGACAGTTGCTGCATTGCCCCAGTATGCCCAGATTCACCAGGTGGACAGGAGAAATCATCGGAAGCTGACCCTTGGACATGCAAGTTTAGGTGCTTTTTTTGTGAAGTACAAGAACAGTTTTCCCTTACCTCCCTTACCTTTGCAAGGTACTTTTCAATTATAGGCTTAGTGCCTATGATTAATTTCTCTTTATTAACAAGGAGAGTTGAGTGCTTGTATCAGTTTAAGGTTTCCTAGTGCTTTCCAGCAGGTTCTAGAATAAGTGCTAGTCACAGGGGTTCAGAATTTAGTGCTACTACTGAGAAAGCCTCACAAACTGCAACCGAACACAAGTAAGTATGTGTTTAAATTTGATATGGTGTCAGGTCAGAATCCCTTACTTAATATTGATTTAAACAATTAAGGAGCCTCCATTAATTCATGCTCTGTAAGTGAGAGAAATGACTATGAAACCTTTAACAATTTGTTAAGCTCTTTTGATAGCTTGGCAAGGAAACTGAAATGGCTACAATGGCAGAGGTTTCATATGGAGGCTTGCTTGCAGTTTAAAATAGTACCAAGAGGCATGAAGGTACTATGTATACCAGCACAAGGAGAGATGTTTGCTGATTTACTTGCATGCTGGCAACAGATTAATGTAGAGACTAGCTATCACTATATGCAGTTTTTGATAGAATATTTCTCTCCAGTTGAGCAGTTATTATGCAGTGATATAGAGAAAACACAAAAACAACTGGAACAGTATACCACTGGGTTCCATTTGAATAAATATGCAGAAGTTGTTGACAGCATCAAACTGTTTGAAAATAAGTTGCATGCAACTAAAATTAAGAAAATCCACAGGGACTATCAGGATTTTCATAAGGGACAAATCTTTACCTGGCTGAGGAAACCACAGGAAAGAACTGGTAACCTTCGGCACCCTCGGATGATGAAAGGGAGAAGGTTAACATCTATTCAAGGTCAGGAAAAACGATGTGAGGTGAATAATTTGGATGTGACACCTACAGAGGTTTTGTCCTCTGTAGAAGCAGCAACAAGCATGATGAATCAGTTGTAGGAGTTAGGCCTATAACTTTTAACTTGACAGAAATGGGAAAGGGGTTGAATTTTCCCACTTTCCCAGTACCAGTGCACAAGAATGAACACCAGAGAGGCTGCTCCCAACAGAGGGAAGTGTGGTTTTTACCCCAGAACAGTTACACGTTTTGGGGAAAGGACTGACTTTTATACCGAGCAGAGGCTCAAAAGTAAGTGATGTTATTTTAGATTTGCATATGTTTGGGTGCAATAGAGCACTGAGGGAAATGTATGGCAATAATATGAATGCATGTACAATGTTAAAACATCCAAGTACATTTGTACCAACAATACACCCAACAATAGAAACTTTTTTAAGGACATGTGAATTTGAAATTAGAAATTATTTTGATAAATGTTATAGTAAATATGATAACTTGAATGCTTCTGAAAAGGAAGACTAAATTCTCTGATAGAAGATGAACATATTGCAATTAAGTCAGCGGACAAGGGTGGGGGTGTTGTTGTTTTGAATACTGCAGCATATACCTCAGCTTTGAATGATTTACTTAAAGATGCACAAACTTATTCAAGTGTTTCTCCTATAATGTTGAGAAATATAATTTGTAAAGTGAGAGCAAAACTTGAAGAACTTAAGGGACAGGGGTTGTTGGAACAAGATTTGTTAGACTTTTTTCATATTGAACATCCTGTGACACCAATATTTAAAGCACTTCCAAAAATCCACAAAAATGCAATACCACCACCCATGAGACCAATAGTTTCAGGTAGGGGGTGGATAACAGAACACATATTCATATGGGTGGAAACTAAAGTGAAAATAGTGATGCTGTGCTACCCATGAATATTAAAAGACACAAGACACTTTTTGAATATGTTATCGGAGGTTGTAGAAAACAAAACAGTGGCCAATGTATTAAATGGTCACTCATTGTCAATAACCTTTTTACTGTTATTAGTAATGACTATGGCTTAAATGCCATCAGGGAAGTACTAAAAGTAAAGAAAGTATTTGATGGGAGAACAAACCAGTTAATTCTGGAAGTTTTACAGCTCATACTTTAAAATAATGTATTTATGTGTAATGGAATATACTATAGGCAAAAACAGGGTGTGGCTATGGGCACACCCTGTGCAAACCCATATGCCAACCTAGTGTTGGCATACTGGGAAGAAATGAAGGTCCTTATTAATGACCAATGGTGGAGTGACTACTGCAATATGTTCAATCTGTGGATGATGTTTATATTTTATGGCAACATAGTGAGAATGAACTGACAAGGTTTGTTAAGCATCTAGAGACAACCACTGATTTTCCGAGGTTTACAGTAAAAAGTGATTTTAAATCTATAGATTTTTTGGATGTAAAATAACCAATGATGTAGGGACTGGTATGTCACCCTCTCTATAGAAGAAAAATTGTTGGAGCAATCACTATCTAGAATTTTCAAGTATGCACCCTAGACGTACTTTTAAAAACATAGTAGTGGGACAGGGTTTACGTACATCGAGACTATGCACGGAAGAAGCCAACTTTGAAAAAGAGCTGGAGAATTTACAGAACTATATGGTACAAAGGGGCTAGATAAATAACCTGATGCAAGAGGGGCTAGAAATAGTTGAAAGATAGAAAGGGAAAGGCTAGACCATGGTTTAAAGTTAATGGGACACAAAGCCATGAGAATAACACAAAGATACAAAATAGTAACATAGAAAGAAGTAATAAAAATAGGCTTATAATATAGCAACAATATTAATGGGGTCTGCAAAATAATTAAACAAAACTTTAAAGTCTTGTTAAGTGAGGATAGGCTCAGAAATATAGTGGACAAAGAACCAGGCTTTAGTTTTAGATGCAACAGTAATCTGAAAGATATGTTGTGTAAAGAACCAGGAATGAATGAGAAATAAAAATAAAACTATGTTAACATCAGATGGAACAGGTTCTTTTCCTTGTAGGCATTGCAAGACATGCTTCATGATTCGTGAAAAGAATAGCTTTGTTCACCCCATAAACAAAAAAGAATATAGATTTAAGTTATATGCAGACTACCATATGGAAAATGTGGTTTATATAGGGATGTGTCAGTCATCAGAAAAATCTTGATGAGTGGATGGGAAATAGGAAATACACCCCGGGGATCACTTCTGTGTCTCTGCTGGACAGTGGCACAGGAAAATAACTTTCTTGGATGGCGTAGGCTATGATACCTTGCTGGCTAGGCTTATGTGGGCCCTTGGGCCGATAGCCTAGTACCTACCTATGAACCTATGCCCCAGTTACTATGTAGGGAAAACTAATTGTAAATTGAAAATTAGAATACATCACTTGTACAGCATTAGACAGAAAGATGAACGAAATGCCCTGTATGTGCATACTTCTAATAATCCAACACACACTTTTAAGTTCATGGTTATACAGGTCACTCCTGTGAGTAGAGGGGGGGGGACACATTGAATGTCACTGAATGCAATGAACTAACCTGGATTATAGAGCTAGCAGCAAACCATACTCCAGGGTTGAATACATGTATTCCTTTAAGACCAGCCCTTAGGAAAAGGAGGGCAGTGAGATGATTGGTGGTTGTGTTTTGAAATGTATTTAAATAGATTTCATGAAAGCTGTAACATTGTCTGATGAAGGGTTATCCCAAAAGCGCTCACAGTTTTATCACTATTTTATGTGTTTTTATGGAATAAAAGTTTGCACAGCCTGTTTGGACTCGACTGTTTTTTTGGACTTGCATTGTTTTTTGGCAAGCGAGTCCTTAAGGAGAGGAAGAGAGAATTTTTATTTGCTGTTTATAAGTGAGAGAACCTGTAAAAAGAAGAGTAAAATGGAGTTATTGAGTTTACTTTACAGCATTTGCATTTTATATGTACAGAAATAATGCTCTCAGTATACAAGTCCACATGCCCAGTGCTTCTTAGAATGCCAGTGAAATCTCAGCCATACAAGGTGAACCTGTGCACAGTCATGGATAAAATTAAACTTTCTAGATAACAGTATCTATGCAGCATCATTTAGCCATTTGTAGGAAAAGGAATAAAAAGCTGATGCAGTGTGATGTCATTAATAGAGATTGCTAGAAAAGATTGATTATTTAAAGAGAAAGATAGCTTGGAGAGCTATTGATTTCAACATTCACATTTGAATAACTTCTGGAAAAGAAGATGCCACAGTTTATTCATTAACGTAGAGAGTAGAATAGCAAGGTCTGTAGTAAATGGGTAGTGATGTTGCTTCTGGTGTACGAGCAATAACTCTAATGATTTTGTTCTGCAAAGTCTGTAGCCTTTGCCTGCATGCAGGTAGTATGGATGACGGGAAATCTGTAGAGTTTGTTGGTTATGCATGGACGTAGCAGGAGTCTTCATTGGTTATGGAACGAGGTAATATGGATGACTGGAAAGGCTGGTTATGGACGAAGATAGTGTGGATGAATAGAAAGTCTGAAGCTTTGGTCGGTAATGCATGGAGGTAGTAGTGATAACCAAAAGTCTGTAACCTTTGTTCATTATATAAGGAGGCAATGATAGTCTTCAGTGGTTGTACATTGTGATAGTGGTGATGACTGGAAGGTTTGTAACCTTTATTGCTTGTGCATGATGGAGGTAGAGTGGAAGACAGGCAGAGTATATTCAAGTGTAGAGAGCAGTAAGCCCTTCTGAAAATATATGTATATATATATATATATATATATATATATATATATATATATATATATATATGTTTGTATTTTTGATGAAAGGAATGAAGCTGTAAATTGTGTGCACCCCTGCCCCTACAATCACAGACACAGAGGCAGAGATGCAAGGAAAGACTATGGAGGTACTTTGCTGTTTTATGTTTTACCAGTATGCTGTCCACTGGATAGCTAATTGGCTTCTTGGTCAAACTCAAATAGTCTAAGTGGGGGGCATCTGGGTAGTTCCTACAGCTATAAAAAATTATTAATGACATCCCACAGGTTCCATCTCTTGGTTTCTGTCCTATTTGGCATTTACTTCGCAGAAATAAAATCAGACATTCAAAGATTATATGCAACTAAGTTTGTGGATGATAGAAAACTGCTTGCTGCTACTAACTCACAGCATAACACCCAAATTAACCAGTAAGGCCTAGATCAGACCTACTCCTGATGAGCTAATCACAGGCTCACCCTGAATGTTAAGGCATAGTATAGTTAACTATGGTTAGAGTTCTGCCTCTCCTTCTTTTCATATCACTGCTAGTCCTTTTAAAAGCAATGCTATTATCAGAGACCTTGATACCCACATTAACAATGAGCTGTCTTCTGAACACTGTCTCAGAAGGTCAGAAATCCCTCTCTTTTAAAGAGTTTATCTGTTGTGCCATCCCTTCTAGGTCCAAGAATGTTCTGTCCCCCAATACTCCTCCTTTATCAGACCATTGTGAATACAATGCCCCCTTTGGAATATACCTTTCTAGCATGTTTTATAATTAGAAAGGCCCTAAACAGCTAGGTTTAAAAATCACTTGTTTAAGCCTCATAAGCTATCCAGCTGGCCTACAATCTCCATCCTTCTACTGAGACTTCCACAGCCTCCTGACAGGAATATGTGCCTTATGTTTCCTTCGGAGAAAGATCCCTTACTGTTTGAACTACTTCACCTTCACAGATCAAGCAGCTCAACTGCCATCTGCCCCAGGGACACAAACCTCCAATAAAAGATAACGAATGCCTGCAGTTGTGATAGGGCGCATATTCACTTCACCTCATGCCCTTGGAAGTATTAAAGACAGTTACTTTTACAGACCGCTGATTTTGCAGATGTTGGTTAGTGGGTTGGTGTTAGAGATGGGTGTGCATTTGTATGAGTATTTGTCAGTTAGGCTTAGACTAAGTGTTAGGTAATGGATAGTAAAGGTTGTGCTTTGTGTGTGTGTGTGTGTGTGTGTGTGTGTGTGTGTGTGTGTGTGTGTGTGTGTGTGTGTGTGTGTGCGTGTGTGCGTGTGTGCGTGTGTGTGTGTGTGTGTGTGTGTGTGTGTGTGTGTAACCCTTATCCTTCAACTTACCTTGGAAAAACCCTTACTGGAACTGTACCACTATTCAGACAAACTATATTTTATGTCACTGTTAGTTTTTTTGTAATTTAAACTGATGTATTTTTGTGATTAATTTAATATGGGGTTTAGTTGTTTTTGCTGGTCTTCTGATTTCTGTACTTTGATGTGTTAGTATTTGACCTGCGAGTGTAATAAATGTGTATTTCTTTTGTTACAGTAGTAGTCCTTGCTGAGCTGCTGTACGTATGTGCAAAACCTAACTGTTTGTTTGATTTTGAAGAGTGCTTGAAGAATTGCCACATATGTCTTTGACAAGATTGAGCTTTGTTTAGGGGTGGGTATAAAAAATTAACACAACTAGACCCAAATGCTAATTATCTCATTAACATATTCTATGGTAAACTATATAGGATCATGATTGAGTTGCTTATCATACCTATTATGATATAATTTTATGAAATGATTTCCAAAAAAATCCATATATTTTATTTATTTTTTCAGTTTGATAACTGGGTTTGTGGAATAGTTACATATCCCTTTCAGCCATAGCCCAGGCACATATTAGATAAAAGACATGTTAACAAATTAAAGTTCACAATACATATTGGCAAACATTTAACAGAATGTACCTCAAAAGTGAAGTCTGAATGGTGAATTTCTTGAACTCAGTTTCATTCTTGAATACATAAGAGACTGTTCTGATCAATAATCAAACCATAGTTCTTTATACAAAGCACCTGAGGCCTTTAAGTTCAGCAGTTATATTACTGGAAGGTAAAAAAATAAACAGGCAAACCAACGTGTTCTTGCACAAGAAGTAGTCACTTTAATACGATAAAATCACCAGAGACTTAGCGTTTTCACCTTTTACAATCCAGGCATCATCAGACTCAAATAAAAATTCACAACAGTCACATTAACAGGAAGAACAGACTGACATCATTTTCTGTAACATCATGCATTCATGAATAATGTACTAGTTTATGAATAACATTCATGTTATTAGAATTATTGCAATAACAGAATAAACTACTAATAAAACCATATATATGCTGTTAAAAATTGTTTAAAAATATTATTTTTTAAAAAAATGTTTCTTTCCTAAAAAGTGCTAGCATTCACTGAGGCTTGACACAATTTCCATCTCGAGTACCTTGAAAAAAAGAGCAGAACAGGTTTAAATACAGGTTCCTTACTTAGTATTTTATTCTGTTATTGCAATCTGATGATGCCTGGATTGTAAAAGGCGAAAGCGCTAAGTCTCTGGTGATTTTGTCGTATTAAAGTGACTGCTTCTTGTGCAAGAACACGATGGTTTGCCTGTTTATTTTTTTACTGTATTTACCACACTGCTTCTGCATTTGTGGCTGCTGTCCATATTACTGGAAGGTACTGTGTAGTTCCACTGCAAGTGAGGTAAGTGGGGTACTTGTCATAGATGTTAACTAAGTGATCACAATTATGATCCCTTACAGATAGCATGTAAACTGCCGAATTGTCTATCTTTTCTATTCTTTTAAAGGTGAATATCTTTAAGCAAAGCAAAAAGGGAAATCTCGGACAGTTTACACTCTGTCTGCAAGTGATGAAAACTGCAGTGCCATAGCAAAGATGGGTAAATAGGTAACCTGGTACAGGTGACAATTTTTAGGGTATTCAGAACATTTAAAAATAAATTTCGACAGCATATAAGTTGTCAATATGATTGCTTATAGACAGATTGCAAACTAAGTATTGGTCTGTCTGTTCTGTTTTTCTTAAAAAGTAGTTACTTTTAACAAAGCAGAACAAACAGATAATTACTTTATAGCCTGTGTAATAATGATCATATCTCTTTCCTGACAGCTTATAAATTGTCAAATATTTTTTAAGTATTCAAAGTACGGATCAACAAAATGGCTGTGCTGCTAAGAGTAAGGAATTCCTATGCTACACTTCTAATGCTGTGCGAAAAGATTACTGGTCACATTTTCCATCTATTCTTCCATAAAACGTATCTAATTTATAGCACTAGTTATATAAGTGAAGACACAGAACAAGTAAGCTTAAGTCTTCATGGCACAGAGGCTTCCTGCACTCTAACTGCAGTCAGTTTCACCATTTTGCTAAGTTCTGGTGACCATATGATTCGGTTTCTATATAATTTAATGGTGACTATCCTGCATGGGGTAGCTCAAGGTTTTTTTATAAAAGTGAGACTCATACGTAACACCATCACCACAACAAGCTTGTTATAGCTATGTTCTTATATATGAACAACATTCAATCAAGGTTATTTTTTCTGTGTTGGAGCATAATCTGTACAGTCCTTGTATTACATAGATATAATACATTGTCATGTTGTTCCTTATTCAGGAATATACACGCACCTTTTGGTGATAAAGATGAACATTAAGTGGCCAACATAGCATTCATGAGTATAGCACTTAAGCAACTATACAATGGCAGCGAATTATAGCTATTACACCATAACAATGGGCTTATTTATTTTTGTGTGTGTGTGTGAGTGTGAGTGTGTGTGTGTGTGTGTGTGTGTGTGTGTGTGTGTGTGTGTGTGTGTGTGTGTGTGTGTGTGTGTGTGTGTGTGTGTGTATACACACTTTACAGACATTCTCTACAGTCTAAAAGCATCTGGAGTTGTAGTTCAACTATAACATTTTTATGTAGTAATCTTGGTTTTGAGTTGATTTGGTTACAATTGCTATTTTGTTTTGGATATGAACATTTTCTTATTCATTTTAGCAAATATATAATTACATCTCTTTTGGGTGTCAGATATTACCTTGGATTTGGAATGTTTTGTACTGTGAATGCAAGACTGGCAAATTTTCATTTGTTTTCATTGCCATTTTACCTTTCAGTACAACTATTGCACTTATTTCTTTAATATTTATGTTGACGAGGGAATATTAGTTAGTGATTTAATAAAATTAATAAACTCAATGTGTTGCAGTAAAAATCATTTTTTTTTTTTTTGTTGTAGAGTTGGTTGGTACTGGGCTGCTTATTTTTAGCACACACGATCAAAGCATTAAAGAAGTATAACCTTGTGTATGTCAGAGTAAATTCCAGAGTTCTTTGGTATGTGTGATACAGTGTTGAGAAGGATTTTTTACAATAACTTTTAAAGAGACAAAAACATGGCAAGCCTTCACTTGGCTTGCTGTGGGGTATGCAGAATTAAACACTTACCTAGCACATTTTGGCTTGATTTTATTTAATAAACTTACAGACTGGTGTAATACAAAAGTTGTTAGCCAATACTCTTTGACATGATGTCAGTGCTCCAAGGAGATGTCTAGGTTTTAAAAAGATTTACGTGGTACTGATGCTTCTGACAGCAAAACAGACAATCTTAACACCAGATCAGTTAAGATCAGAAGGAAAGCCAAGGGCTTGGTCAGAGATGGCAGAGTCACAAGACCAAGGACTGTGCAACCTCAAGGGACTCCAAGCTAATGCTAACTGGACATTGTTGGATCAGTGTTCTATCTTGATAAACATATTTAAATAAGTAAATACATATGTACACACACACACACACACACACACACATATATATATATATATATATATATATATATATATATATATATATGGGTAAGTTCAGCATTACTATATAGGACTGAGATGAAGATGAGCATAAAAGTGGTTGAGAAGTAGGATAAAAGATATCAGAAACGGATTACGTGTCGAAGGATTTTCTGGGTATTGTATTTGGTTTATAGTGTTCCTAAACTTCTTAGAATTTCTAGATTGCATAGACTGAGTTAGAAGGTAGAAATTTATTTTATCATTATTAATGTGTTCTTTGGTGAGGTTATGAAGTTCCCTATATCTTTGGAAGTTATAGGGAGATTTATTCTTGGACCAAAGTTTCCAGGCAGAGTCTCTTTTTAGTATAAGAGACCAAGTAAAGTTGCTTAACCAGGGGGAGTTGTAGGATTTAACTCTAACAGTTCCAGGAGGAGCCAGAGAGTTGAGTATGTTAAGGAAAATTGAGTTAAAATGTGACACGGCTTCATCAATAGGTAAGATAAAGAGGAGGGACCAATCTATAGCTGAGAGCATTGTTGAAAGTTACAGGGTTAAAGGTAGTTCATTTCCGGCATTCTTTGAATTTGTGGAGTCTAGAGATGTGGGGAGAGAGTCGAAGAATATGACTAGGACAGTGGTCACTGATAGATCAGGTAGTGTTTCAGGGTTATGATACAGGTTAGGGTTGGAGACTAAAATCCAGTCAATAATAGAACTAGAATTGGTAGGTTTATGATGGAAGGTGGGAGATGAGATAAGTTGTGTACAGCCAAAAAGGTTAATGCAGTTGGTAGGGGAGTTAGAGCAGAGGGTAGACCAGTTTATATTAACATTGCTAAGCATTATGGTCTTATTAGGTGTATGAGCTGACATCCAATTTAAAATCTGTTCAAGTAGAAGTATATTATCACCAGGTGGCATGTAAATGACAACTATTGTTATGGTTTTGTGGCTGTTAGGTTTAAAGTTGGCAATAATAAGTTCAGCAGGGTAAAAGGAAGGAGGAGGATTAGAAAGGGGGGGGTAAGAGAAAGGAGGTCAAAATAGCAACACCACCTCCCTTTTTATGTGTTCTTTCAAAGTGTAGAAAATTGTAACCTGGGGGAAGAAGTTCAGTATCAGAGATGTGTGGTTTAAGCCAAGTCTCAGAAAGAGTAACTATGTTAGGGGAGTATTGGGCTATTCATGAATGAAATTCTATCTTGTTAAGGATACTGTAGATGTTGACAGAGTAGAAAGAGATATGCTTTGAATTTTGGTTAGGAGTGTACAGAGGGATTTGTGGGGCAGTTGAAGGAGCAGGTAGGTTAGTTAGAGGACCAGAATTAGGGTGAACATCACTAGAGAGTAGTAAAGTGTGAAAAGGCCAGAGAGGAAATAATAAGAAAATGTAGGGAGAGATACATTTTTGTTTTGTGCTGTAGAACAGATACATATTAGGGGACTGTTTAATTTTAGGTAGAGTATATTCTGTACAGAAGAAGAGTGAGGCTGATACAGAATAGTAGTGGTGATTTTGGAGATGGGTGATTAAGTGAGAAGATGTTGGAAAACAAGGTTAGTTGATTATTTGAGTGTGGTATGAGGTAAGGTTAGTGAAAAATAAAAGAAGAGTAGATATTAAGGAGAAATGAAGAGAGCATGAGAAAAACATAATGGACATGGTGATTAGTGTCTGTATATTAGAAAAGAGACAACAGGTGTTATGAATAGAAGAGACACTGTAAGAGTAAGAGGAAGTGAGGTAAGGAGGTGCGGAGTATAGATGGGTGGATAAATAGAAAGAGTTAAAAAGATAGGAGCATATAAAGGTAGGAAAGAACAGTTTAGATGGCTTAAGGTTATAGGAGGTTGGCTAAGGAAAGGGGTGGGATTAATGTGGTTAGCTGTAAAGGTAATTGATCTGGGGTGGGTGGGAATGGGGGTAGGGTAGAGGAGCAGAGTGAGCCCGAGCGCAGTGAGGGTGAATTGAGCGGGTTGGACCAAGTTTCAACAGGCTACAAAAGAGAAGAAAAACAATGCATAGAGAAAAAATGGACGACTACAAATGTAGTTGCTAGGGAGCTAGAATGGAAAAAAGAAGGTGAGTAAAGAGCTGACTAACTACAAAGGGAAATACATGGGTGAAAAGAAAAGGCAGCTAAGGATTACCAGGAGAAACAGGCTATGCAAAACCAGGAAGTGGAGTAAGAGCTGGGCAGAAGAAAGAAAACAGGCTAAGGGTGAAGAAAGTATGGGAGAGACACAAAAGTAGAAGAAGGAAAAGTGTCAGAGAGAATAGTAAGGGCTTCAGAGTAGGATGGAAGGAAGGAAGGGAGGGGGCAAATATCTGGCTCCGAGGTGTGCTAGTGGTCTTACAAAGTCAAAAAAATATATAAATAAATAAACAGTGCAAGGAGAGGTTGAATATTACACGTACTTCACAAAATTAAAAGATGTGGAGCTGAAGCATTCAGTTTTGCAATGAACTTGCTGCTTGGAATTGCAAGTGAAACAGCTGAGCTTTCTACTTCACAAAATTAAAAGATGTGGAACTGAAGCATTCAGTTTTTTACAGAACTTGCTGCTTGGAAGGGAAAGCGAAACAGCTGAGCTTTCTACTTCACAAAATTAAAAGATGTGGAGCTGAAACATTCAGTTTTGTACAGAACTTGTTGCTTGGAAGGGCAAGTGAAACAGCTGAGATTTCTACTTCACAAAATTAAAAGATTTGGAAATGAAGCATTCAGTTTTCTACAGAACTTGCTGCTTGGAAGGGCAAGCTTTCTACCAAGATAGAGCAGAATTCTAGCAGTAGACACAATAAAACAATACAAAAGAGCACTCAGTTGCTCTTGCACAGCACACACAGACACCACCGGGACCGAGACCATACCACATAGTATTCAAGAGTCAATTTACAAATGTTTTGTTTTGTGCCATAACGCAATATTCTGTTTAATTATCTTTCATGACTCATTTTTTTTCCTCTGGTTATCATACCTAGTCTTCTACTTGCCTATTCACTTCCCGTTCTGTATGCAACAAATGGTAAAAGGTGATCCTATACTGCATGGCTCACAGTATCTCAAATGGCAGTGAATGAACTGCAGGGTATTATATGAAAGATAACATCTAGTATAATAATGATTGCCAGTAAATTATATTTCAGGAGGTGTGTGCAAGTAATTGTGACTTGTTATACACATACATTGACAAGTATAATTCTGTGGTAATTGATACATCAGGCATTGATCATTACAGTATGTGGATTGTAATTAGTTTTGCATTTTTTAGAGCTTGTGGAAGAAATATAGGAATCATTCTATTATATTATGGAAATTGCCTCCATGTAACATCTATGCTTTTTTATTTTATTTTAAAGTATATTAGGGCTAGTATGTACTTGTTTAGTCATTTATTTATTGGTTTGTTTTGAATTTGAGGCAGCAGTGCTTCCGTTTAGATCATTGCTCATTTCCACTCACATTTATATTTCACTGGCTGCTTCATATTTTTTCAGGATTTTTTCCCAGCTGACAGTTACTCAAAATGGGCAGAACAGAGAGAATGACATGAATGAATTTAATGACATGGCCATTTCTAATGGACCAACCACCTCATCACATGATAATGAGAGGTGTGTCTCTGACTCCACTAGGCTTATACAGCTAACAGAGAACTTGCAGCCTTTGAGATTTGATGAGAGGCATTTAGACTCCCTACTCCTGAGGCTAATGGGTGGGGCAGTGCCGATATTTCAGCACAGAGAACTTTGTGCCCTTCTGAATTGTTTAATTCTGCTACTGGAGTTATGGATGCTTCCAATAAGGTGCAGTCTGCTATGGTACAGTGTTTTTTTAAAGCTGCAGTTGCCCAAACCAGTGAGCTTGTTAAAGCAGGAAGTAAGAGGTCATTCCAAAATCAGGAACAGACAAGGTCGAAAGAGGCAACAAATTTCGGGTCAATTAGAGCTTGTTCCAGCAGTATGACAGAAAATACAAAAGATTTTATCGTTAAAATTTCATCGGGTGTACTAAATGAGTTAGAATGTGGAGTTTTGAATCTTGGACTTTTATTTGTTCCTACTCAGAAATCAAGCTTAGTGGATGTGCTACTTGATTTTAGGTTGTTTGTTCATCATATTTCCTTGAAATTAATGTTTGGAGGACATACTGTTTCAGCTTGTTCTTTGAGAAAACCCAGTGAATTTATATCAGCTAACCCCCCTCCACTTGAAACCTTTAGCATGTTATGTGAGGATGATATTTATGACTGCTTTTACAAGAGATATTTGCATACATCATTTAACTTGAATAAAATACAATATGAAGGATTTTGTGGCTTAATCACACAAGAAGATCTATACATACATCCTGCAGACAAAGGGGGAGGGATTGTTGTTATGGACACTAGGGACTATATATCAAGTATGCTATTAATGTTAAATTATTCTTAGACATATACCGAATGTGCCACGTTTGCTATTAACAAGCTGATTTCTAGAGTAAACAGTTTTGTTCATGACTTGTTTATTGAACATGCTATAAGTAAAGAGCTATTTAACTTATTTAGTAGAATATCCTCTTATCCTGACTATTTATGGTCTCCCTAAAGTACATAAAAACCTCAGTAGACCACCTATGTCACCAATTGTGTCTGGAAGAGGTTGGGTCACAGATCCCCTCTCCATTTTTATTGAAAAACAACTAGGTCCCCTGGTAAATACTGTAGAGTTGGTTTTGAAGGATACCAAACACTTTCTGAAAACACTAGGTGGTCTAATAACACTTCCCATGGTGAAATTTTACTGGTCACTATGGATATCATTTCCCGTTTTACGGTAATTCAAAATCTAGTGGGGATTGAATATATTAGATGCTTTCTAAATGAGCATTCTGCATATTCTACGCAGAAGGTAGAATTAATATGTTCCTTATTGTTTTATGTAATAATGTATTTTATTTTGCAGGTGATTTTTATATTCAAAATGCAGGTGTAACTATGGGCACCAGCTGTGCCAACAGATACGCTAATTTAGTACTAATACAATGGGAGAAGCCGTATATTTTTAATGATTGCAACTTTTTCGTCATTTTATTTTATATTATGAACGTTTTGTTGATGACGCGTTTTTATTTGGGCAGGCTGTACTGAACAGCTAGATCAGTTTTTTGCCTATTTACATACGACAACTGATTTTCTTAGGTTTACTCATAATTGTTCAAATGGCTCTATAGATTTTCGGGATGTTTCCATCTCTATCTGTGAAAATGGCTTTCATACGAAAATTTATAAAAAATCATGCAAGTTAATAACAAGTTACATGCAAAAAGTATGCACCCCAAGAGGGTTAAAGTAAATTCCAGTGTCAGTTCTGTCAGTCAGTGTCAGAATGTCAGTTCTTTAGGAACGCTTGACTTCATACTAAAGACAGAGAAAATGAGGCTTTTGATGTCTTAACTGAAGAGTTTAAATAGAGAAGATACTGTGATTCTGATATTTTACAGATGCAAAATGATGTTGCTTGCAGACAAAATAGAGCCAGACCATTCTTTGACACCAACAATATGAAATCTGACAATTATAGAGTCAACTCTGAGAATGGACTTACGATGTGTTTGTCCTATTCTAGTGATGTAGCTCCAGTGTGTGAAATAGTTAAAAAACACTGGGGTATTCTGATGTTGGACAATAAGTGCATGAATGTGCTTGATACTCAACCACGTTTTGTGTTTAAGAATGCCCTTTTACTTAAGAAACTGCTTTGCTATAAACCATTCAATATAAAGGATGACTTGAGTAACAGAATAAGTAAGAAGAAAGTGACTTTTCCCTGTAACAGATGTAATGTTTCTAGATATATTAGTACTGATGGTTTGTTTGTGCATCCAATTTCCCATAGGGTTTTTGAGATGAACTTATTTGTTAATTGTAGCACACAGAATTTAGTATATCTTGCTATCTGTCAAACCTGAAGTTTTTATTATGTGGGATAAACAGATGCCTTAGAGACTGAATCAGGGAACACCTTTACAATAGTAATAGACAAGACATGAAGAATGCTTTAGCAAAGCATGTTGTTAAGGAAGAGGCAGGACACAGTTTTAAATTCATGGTTATTGAGAAGTTACTTGATACAGATAGAGGGGGAGACGTTTTGTTAGACGAAGAGGTTAGAGACAAAATGGATTGTCAGACTTGCTACACATAAGGAAAAAAGGTTAAATGACTTTATGCCTTTAAAGCCTGTGCTTAAATTAAGATCATTAAAATGTTGATCAGTTACTTAATGTGTATAAATACCTACTTGGTCTGATGAATTTTAGATCTGAAGAAGTACTGCCTACTAGTGTGAAAGCACTCATCTTTTGTTATGTATTTTTTATTTTATTTTGCTATTAAAGTGTTACCTCTTCAGCCAGCTTCTGTGGTTTTAGTGAATACTCACTGTTTGCCTGAAGTGCTTGTATCTTGCTTGTTTTAGTCTTACTGCTTCACATTTTAGCACATGTTCAGGCCATAAACACTGGCATAATTCTGTGCCATCTATGTAGGCACAGCAACCTCTTCAATGCTGTTTAATGACAGTAGAACAGAATTATGATAGTGTAGTCTCCAGTTTTGGAATATAGGATCATATAATCTTAGGAGGTTACTATGTTAACAGCCCTAGAGACTTTTTTAAAAGCCTAGCCACCCATTTCCCTATATTATATTTATATTGTATATTTTGAGTATATTCCTCCATGAGTGATTGGTTATTCTGTGCATTTTCTGTTTTACATAAATATCATATTTTAAAGCAGATATACAATTGAAATTTCATGTGTGTCTGTAGGCCTAACAGAGAATGTAGTAGTATTGCAATTATACCATTTCTATGTTATCTGCAGGCTCACTGTCTCTGTTAAAATATTATAATATTGCATTTGCCTGATGCACAGCTGAAGAGGGTACAGAATATCTTTCCTAGGAATGTTTACCTCTTTAAGCATTTAGAAACCTCAATTCTGAATAAAAGGTCCACTTTCTTGTTCCTGTCTATTCAATCCTTGGGTAAGAAATATTCAGTTGGTGTAAAAGTCCCCATCTGTTAGTTCAGTTAGAATTATCGGATGTTTCAATATGTTAAGCAGAGTGAGAAAAAGCACAGTCAGACTAATACTAAAGCTTCCATTACAGTGTAGCATCTCTCTGGAATTATCAGTCTGTCTATGAAATACAAAATGGTTGTTTTCTACCTCTTCTACATACTGCTTATAAACTGATGGTTTGTACACTATATTGTTCTCATGTTTCATTTAAAATGTCTTTTGTAACAACATTATAGTAAACTGGTATTTCACTTTATCATACTTCCTTATTTTGTTCCTCTTAACAACTACTATGTAACACAAGAACACTGTATTATAACCTTTGCACTAGCTTATGTCAATTGTACAGATATTTTCTAGCCTTCCAATCTGAAGATTTAACATGTTAGTTAAATTAGAAATGTCCTGATTAGTCTAGCTGAACATAATGTTAAATAACTTTTTTGTTACCTTTAACAAAAAAAGGCATGGTACATTTCAGTAGCTTTCACTTACACAGTCATGGAACAGCATGGGCTGTTCAGTACTAAACATCTGCAGAGATTTTTTTTCCTTAGATTTCCTGTCCAAAATGACCTTGACTTTTGAAGGTACTTGTTGCTAAGTGTGTTTGCTTAGGTCCCTTTGGCTAGAGATATTGGTGGTGCTAACTGATTTATGACAACTCACATCTCGTCTGGAATAAAACAGCTTTCAGAAGCTGACTGAATGTGCAGCTGCATTTCAGAACACTATTACTGCAGTTGCATTACGACTGTGTTACAGCTTCTGGCATATTGATAAGCAGCTGAGAGGGAACATGCAAACCTATAAGTTTGCTGCATTTGTCAGCTGTTAAGATAACTTTTATTAACCTCTCCTCTCACCTCTGTTTTTGTGGTGCTTCGTGGGACAGCTGTTTCCTGCCTTTCAACACTATGGGGAATGCATAGCAAGTTTGCAAATGATTTATTATGGCAATCCATAGCTTCATATTTGATGAGATAACATCAATTATGTAATTTAATTTACTAAATAATTATGGTTGAATATTAATATTACAAGGAAATTAGCCAGAGAAAACTTTAAATAAGACAAAATCATTACCCCATGGGGCAGGAAGATAAAATGCCATCTCTGTTTAGATTGGCAAATGTTAATATTGTTTTAAGGACATTGTAACTTGCCTTCTGTAAGAATTATTCAGAATCCATAACTATTAATTTCCATTCAGAGTAATGCATTAGCTATGCACTTCAAACTCTAAAAGAGGAACACTCTACTAGTTGTAGTTAAAAAAGCAGCACACTTTACATTATAGAAAGTGCAAAGCTCAATTTACAAAGTAGTTTCTGAGTTATTGTTACACCACTTTTGTGAACTAAGGCTATGTGATAGTCTGCCTTTACAAGATTTGAAAATATGATG